>NW_026596240.1:12892950-12907505 GCF_907164565.1 Psammomys obesus | reverse complement strand
ACACACACACACACACACACACACACACACACACACACACACACACAGACATGGCACTCACTCATCAGAGTACATTGGGACCAAAGACATTTGGTTCAGTCTCTGAGCTGAGGGCAGGTGAGAGGCGCATGCTGTGCCCACCCTTCCTCTTCCAGGCCTGCTCCGTATAGTCCACAGGGGCCAGGAGGTTGGGGTAGTGCTGTGCTGGGGACGCGGTGTCACACAGGGATGGGACTCTTAAATGTCATCTTTCTTGTCACTTTGGCCAGGGCTGCCTACTTTCTGTTGTTCTAGCCTGCTGTAGGGCTCAAAAGCCGAGGACCCCAGTTTATAGCTGGCAGGCAAGTCCAGGAGCGGAGCTGTGGAAAAGCAGATGGCTGGCAGAGGGGGTGGCAGAGGGGACTCCACCGAGGCTGAGGGCATTGGATTGAGGCGTGGGCAGGAGTTCCTGGGGTCACCCAAGGAGGTGCCCCTGTGGCCGGTGGGAAGACCTGGAAGGCCAGGGGTCAGTGCCAGGAGGCTGGGAGCCCTGGGGACGGAGAGCAGCCGGCCCTGTTCCAGAAGCCGCAGAACATTGGAGGTGGCAAAGGCCTCGGAGGCAGAGGAGCATGCCCGCTTCTCCAGGTCTCTGCTCTGGTCCTTCTTCTGCTTGGTGCGTCGATTCTGGAACCAGACCTTTACCTTCGGGCAGAGGGCACAGGGATGACAGAGGAGAAAGGGGAGGGGCAGGAGGCAGAGCCAAGAGAAAAGGAGAGGAAGGTCAGAGGTGGAGTGGGGTAAAAAGGCACAGGGGTGGGGAGGACGGGGCAGAAAGAAGAGCCGATCATTAGTGTCATCTCACAGCGGCCTGTACCCAGGAGCTGACTGGAGACCTTAAATCTCAAAATCCCTTCACCGTTCTGACTCTCGCCCACCTACAGGAAGAGTCTGCACTGCCTTAGGCCAAGCCATCTAGACTGAGACCCAAGCCAAGCAGCCAGCTGCTGCCAGCTGATTTATGTTCCTGGAGACAGGGCCTTGGGTACCCCAGACCGGCTCCGGATTTGCTGTGTACTTGAGGGTGACCTTGAACTTCTGAACTTCCTGCTGGGTCACAGTGCTGCCTCACAGGCCCTACCATCACTTCTGGTTGTAGGCCTTGCTAGGGATGCAGCCCAGGGCTCCGTGCATGCTGGACCAGCATTCTGTCAGCTGAACTCCACACCTAGCCCAGTGTCACATGAGCAGGGACAGCGTGTGGCAGAGGAAGAGCACGACAGCAGCCCAGAGGCCCTGAAGGGGAGGGCTGAGAGCCTTTCTCATTGTCTCCAGCTCTTAGCCACTTGACAAGGGCTCCACAGCCATGACTCCTGTGCTGGGAAAGCAGAGAGTCTCACGGGGAAAGAAACAAACCCACTCTGGCAGGGGAAGGACAATGAAAGGGGGTGTGGCCAATGTGGCGTGACCAAACTTGGAAGCTGTGTGCCCCACCATCCCCTTTCCTGGCCGAGTTCTGTGTGCAGACAGGGTGGGGGAGGAGGGCGTGGGCTGTAGACCCCCAGCAGGCAGGCCCTGGATGTGGGGAGAAGGCAAGGGCAGGTTGGGCTGGGGCTGGTCCTGGCGCTTCATTTGTCGTCACATGTGGATTCTTAAGCCTGGCTGCACACAAATTTCCTGTGTACATTCCACATCCTGGTGCCAGAGCTCATTTCAAGTTCTTTCTATCAGAGTTGAGTCAGGATGGAGGCTTCAGGATTTCTAGAAAACTCCCAGCGTGCTGCTGGAAGAGCACCCTCAACACCTGTGCCTCTCTGTGCCCCTCCCCCACCAACCCCAGGGCCCCAGAGGCGAGTTTGAGTGCCCTAGACCATCCCTTCTCCTGTAAGAAGCCGTTGGTTGCTTCTGTCTCTTGTACTGATTCTTTCTGGCTCTGCTCTGTCACTCTTCCAGGGAACAATTGCTGGCTGACTCCTAAGGGCCAGGGCACTGTTCTGTGTTTCCTGGGCATCGCCTGCCTCTTCTGGGTGCCTTAGTGTTTGCTGAGGTTTTCTGCAGGTCGCCATCCTGGGCCTCTGGATCTCAAGGAGTTCTTGGTGGCTTCCTGTCCTGATATTTTGCTGGACCGCAAAGGCCCACAGCAGAGGAGGAGTGTGGTTCCCAGGGCTGGGAACCCACACACACACCCAGAATAACAACTTGGGCCTGAGGTTGGTGCTCAATTCTAAGGCTTGTTCATTTAAAAATAAAAATGCCATTAATAATTTAGGTATCAGACAAGAGCTCCTCCCTATGAAGCCTAGGCTGAGTTTGAACTCTGCATCCTTCTGCCTCAACTTCCTGAGTGCAGGGATGATAGGCAAGTACTAGACATTCTTCTTTCAAAGGGACCATGGGCTCATCAGTATCTGGATGTCCGAGTCTGGAAGGTGGCTTTGGTTTTGTTCCTGTGTGGTCAGCTGTTCTGGACTCCTGGGTCAGGGCCAATGCTCTGGCACTGAAGACCGTTGATGAGGAGCCAGAGCAACGCGTGCTTAAGCTAATTGGTGACTCTGTCTGCACTAGGGCTTGGCTTGTCCTTAGCCCATCTGTTGGCCAGTTGCAGCAGAGGACTACTGAGTCAGCCTCTTGCCTTTCCTTCACTCTAAACCTCATCTTTTCTCATTTCTTCCCCTGGTTAGGTTTATGTAGGTGGTATGAGACAGTCTTCTGTAACTCAAACTGGATGACCTTGAACTTCTGACCCTCCTGCCTCCACTTCAGGAGTGCTGGGGTTACAGGAATACACCACCATGTCCACTTTATGCAGTGCTGGGGCTCGAACCGAGGGCTTCATGCATGCTGGGCCAGCACTCTAGCAACTGAGCCACACCCCTGGCCTGCATTCTGTTGTTAAAATGCCAGTCCTTCTTGGGGTTGAGGGGGGCAGGGTCTGGCTCTTCCTTTACCTCAGAGGAGCTCGGTCACCTTGAGATGAGGCAAAGGTGACAGAAGGCGAGAAAGGGCTGAAAGGGAGAAAGAGGTCCCCAGCCCAGCCTGGCAAGGGTTGTCTCTTTCCAAGATCCTTTGTTGTTTTTCTCTGGGCTCACCTTGGGTTGCTGAGGCTGGTCTCAAACTCCTGAGCTATAGTTCTATTGCCTCAGCCTCCTAAGAACCTGGGACTACAGGCTCCTGCATTGTGCCTGGAACTGCTTGGATTTTTTGCTCCCTGGACACCAGGCGATCACCACCCAGAGGCACCTCTTCCCAGACAGTATCGCTTGTGATGGCTTGAGTAAAAATGGCCAGCCAAGCGCAGAGGCGCACACCTGTACTCCCAGCACTCAGGGGGCACAGGCAGGCAGATCTCTGTGAGTTCAGGGCCAGCCTGCTCTACAGAGCGAGTCCAGGACAGTCAGGGCTACACAGAGAGACCCTGTTTTGAAAAACAAAAACAAACAAACAAAAAGGCTTATGTATTTGAGTGCCTCATCACCACAAAGTGTTACTATTGCAAGGATTAGAAGGATTGGGAGGTTTGGGCCTTGTTGGAGCAAGTGTGGCCTTGTGGGAGGAAGTGTGTCTCTAGGGGTGGGCTCTGGGGTTCCAAAAGCCCAAACCTGGCCCAGTGTTTGTCTCCGGTTGTGGAGCAGGATGTGGCTCTCAGCTGCTGCTGCAGTGTTGTGCCTGCCCCCATGCTCCCTGTCATGCTGATGATGGACTGGGCCTCTGAGACCGTAGCCATGTTTTTTATTTCTTTTACAGTGTTTTTTTTTTTTTTTTTTTTTTAATGTTTTACTTTTATGGTGTCTCTTCACATCGATAGAGCTGACTAAGACATCCCCTAAGTCACTCACTCCCTGACCTTGAATGTCCCCCATTTCTATGGCCTTTTCCATTTTCCTTAAATACGAATAATCCCTTGTATTGAAACTTGACTTTCTCCCCTCCCCTGTTCTCCTTTCTCATGTGTATGAACATGGGCACGTGTGAGCCACGGCCTGCGTGCGGAGGTCAGAGGGCCGTCTTGGGTGTTGGTCCTTGTCTTCCACCGTGCTGGAGACAGGGTCTCCTTAATTTTTCACTGTATTGCAAATGCCCATGGCAAGAGTGTCTCTGTCTCCCATTTCCACAGATTACAGATGCTCACATCCAGCTTTTAATGTGTGTTCTGGGGATATGAACTCAGATCTTTAACCACAGATCCTTCTCCCATTTCTCTCCGTTCATCCATTTGCTCCTTTCTTCCTTGTCTTTTAATCTTTGTTTGCTTTGAGGTAGGTTCTCACTGGACCAGGATGTAGCCCTGGCTGGCTTCCAACTCTTTATGCTGCCAGCATTCCTGAGTGCTAGGATTACAGGCAAGTCACCGCTGTCAGCCCAGCCCTCTTGTTAACACTATTGGCTCTCTCTTACCTGAAGCTCTGAGTTTTCCCCGTATGTGTATATGTTCCTTCCAAGCCTTGGCCTTTTCTGCGAGGCCCCATCTGCCGGGACCGGATGGTGGAACCTGGCTCTCACCTGGGTCTCGGAGAGGTTCAGCTGACGCGCCAGCTCCGTGCGCTCCCGGCCCACCACATACTGGCAGCGCTGGAACTCCGTCTCCAGGCGGTACAGCTGCTCCGCCGTGAAGGACGTGCGGGTCCTCTTGGGCCGGTCGAGGTCCAGGCCCTTGGGCAGGACAATTTCCCGGATGGTTCCCTTGGCATCTGCGAAGACCGTGAAGGGAGCCAGGTTACTTCATTAGCTGAGTTAGATCATCTGTGAAGCTTTTCTCCTCTTCTTCCTCCCTCTTCTTCACAGGGTTTCATGGTGTAGCCCAGGCTGACCTTGAACTCAAGGCCTGATAAGATCCTCTCAGGAATCCTTAGGTTTCAGCCTGAATACTTGATCTCAGAGAACTTGCTGAGCCTCTCTAAGCTGAGCTTCCTTAGTAGCCCCAAGCAGAGAGACATATGTAATGGGTATGGAGATAGGCATAGATGGATAGATAGAAGGATGATTGATAGATAGATGATAGATAGGTGATGAATAGATAGATAGATGATAGATATGAATGATAGATGATATATAGAAGATAGATAGAGATGATAGACATAGATGATAGAGATAGATAGACAGACAGACAGATAAGGAAGGAATGAGAGAGAAAGATGGAGAGGGAGAGAGGAGAGAAACACAGAGGAGGAGGAGGTGGGAAGAGGGATGGAAGGAGAAAAAGGGAGGAAGAGAAGGGGGTGGGGAGAGAGAGGGAAAGGGAGAGGGAGGGAGAGAAAGGAGTGCATATACCTCAATAAAAATGTCAGGCTAGCTATCATGGCCTTTGTGGAAAGTACTCACTATGGCTCATGAGGGTTCTGTTCTTTTTGCAGAGTTAGGAATAGTGGGGACAAAGCAGAAACAAGCCCTCAAGCCCGGAGAAGGTGGATTAGAAGTGTATGTGGTCAGTCATAGAAGGCTTCCTGGAGACACGGAGCCCTGATCCCTCCTGGGGTCCACAAGGAGGTTAGCTGATGTGCTTGCTATAGAGGGCAGAGATGGAGCTGGAAACTCTCAAAGGAGCCCACGGGCTGGTAGCACCCCGCCAGGCTGCTGGCTTATCCTCCATCCAGGGAACTATCCAACTCGCTGTGTCCTTGTACCGCTGAGACACCTCAGGCTTTAGGCCACTGTCTTTCACACACAGCATCTCTGGTGCTTTGGAGCCCAGGGTCACCACAAAGCACCCGCGAGCACTCACAAAGGGAAAATGCTTTACTGTAAGCTCCCGCTGCTGGTGTGAAATCTGTTAGCACAGGCAGTGAGCAGACAGTGGAATCCGGCAGCACTGTGCCCTGTGGGATCCATCGACCCACAACGGGAGAGGGGCTGCAGCCTGCAAAGTTTACACCACCTCAGGAGGCCATGGTGCTTTCCCGGCACCTGGGAAGTGGAAGCGGGAGGATCAGGAGTCCAAGGCCTGCCTTGGGGCGCCAGAGCCCCACCACCACCATCACCAGCATCACGCCCATCGCTGCTGCCACCCCCACCACTACAACAACAAAACAGGAAATCCCTGCAACACACCACCTCCTTCGAGGACGCTCACTTCCGCCAGGGGGCGCAAAGGCGGCTTTTGTATGTGCTGCGAAGCTACTAGTTTAACTGGCTTACGCGGAAGTCCTAAGCAGGGTGAGATGGGGCTATAGATACTGCTCAGCGGTAAGAAGCGATTACTGCTTTTGCAAAGAGCCTGCCCGCAGCACACGCCTGTAACTCCATCTTTGGGGTCTGCGCTCTCTGCTGGACTCATGGGCCTGCCTACACATGCGCACAGATGCCTCTGCAGACACACATGGTCAGAATGATCTTTAAAGATATGAAAGCAGGAGGGAGTCCGGAGGTGGGGGGGCTGACCGCGGCGAATCTAGTCACTTCATAGACATGTAAACAAACAACAATAACGACGGGGAAGCCCCCCCCCCCCCAGCCTGCTGTTAGCCTGGAGTCCCAGTGTCTCCACAGAGATGGAACTTCATTCCCCACCTGACAGATGAGAGGCAAGTTTTAAGTAACTTCCTGAAGGTCCCACTGTCAGCAAACTGGAGAAGCACTCTGCTTAAGCCAAGGCTGGTAGTATACTCCTGTAATCCACCCCGAGGGTGCTATTACCAGGAAGACTGCAAGTTCAAGGTTAGCCTAGGCTACAGAGTGAGAGCCACTCTCAACAAACAACAGCAACAAGCAGGATCTGGAGATGCAGCTCAATGGAGCACCTGCCCAGTGGGCTCAAGGCTCAACCCCAACAAGCAAACAGCAGCTGCCAATCACCCTTGCTTCACTTCGTGAACACGCTGGCTCAGCCTTAACATAGTGTTGACAGTCTCCGCAAAGACTTCAGCAATGAGTAAAGAGGAATCTTCTGGAAAAGCCCTGTGCTCCCTCGGAGAACACGGGACAGTGGATGGGGTTCGGGAGGCTGCCTGCAGCCCCAAAGGACTGTGGTCCTCCGTTTAGAATCTCTGCTGAAGACAAGTAGCGTCGGCCACTCTTTCCTGCTCCCATGCCATGACCTGACCTTGTGGTTCCTGTTCAGCCTTCAGGTTGTGCCCTGGTCCTGATCAGCCCTTCTTGTTCAGTCAGCCCTGGAAGCAGGTGAGTGGGGCTGGGGTTAGGACAGTGGAGGTGGGGTCAGAGAAGGTCATCTCTGCAGAGAAGGGACTGCCCCCTGCCCCCTGCCAGTGCAGGTCCCTCCCAGGCTCTCAGCTGAGGATTGTGATGGATGGAGGTGTTGCTATTAGGGTGTTGTTGGAACTGTGGGCCTCTTGGGACTGTATAGAGCCTCAGATCCAGTACTTTCCATATTCCAGAAGAGCAGAGCCATTGTGACAACCTTGTGGAGGGGCTGGATCCCCTGCTCAGCTCCCACCCTCACCAGCGGTGAGATGAGACCAAAGGTTTCCTGCCAACTCCCAGAGAGCCTGTCTGCAGAGGTGCAGGTCAGATCAGTGTGTCTGCAGGAACCGGCAGGAGGAAGGGTGACTATGCTGGTAGTGCAGGCTTCAAACCTTTCCTGGGAGCCTCGCCAGGCCACCCTGAAGCATGAAAACCATGAGGTCAAACCATACAGGTACATCTGCTGCCACCTCTGTGGGTGTCAGCTCTCTCCCTCAAGGCCGCTACACAGAAAGGCAACCCTTGACCCCCACCAGGCATCAGGCCACACACAGGAACACTAGTGCATCAGCAGTGTTAGGGAAGCAGGTTAGAGCCACAGTTAGGTTCACCTGTCAAAACAGAAATTACAAATGCTGTGGGAGGAGGGGAGAAAAGCACACACGCAGAGAGGAATGGCGGAAAGGAAGGAAAGAGGAAGAGAAAAGAGCTGGGAGTGCCAAAGGCTGCTGAGGATGTCAACACTGGATTCTGGTAAAATGGTTCAGCCACTCCGGAAGCTAGCCTGTGGTTACTGAGAGAGGTAAAGAAACAACTAGCAAATTTTTTATTTTTTATATATATATGAGTGTTTTGCTTGTATTCATGCACACATATGTGTGTTGGAGACCAGAAGAAGGTATTTGATCTCCTGGAACTGGAGTTATAGACGGTTGTGAGCCACCATGTAGGTGCTGGGACTCGAACCCAGGTCTTCTGGAAAAGCAGCCGGTGCTCTTAACTGCTGAGCTGTCTCTTCGGGACCTGTTTGTTTTGGGGTCTCATGATTCTAGGCTGTCTACAAGCTGTCTCTGTAGTTGAGGATGACCTTGAACTCCTAATCCACCTGCTGGGATTACATGCATATTCCACCATGCCTAGTTTGGTCGATGCTCTGAATTGAGCCCAGGGCTTCAAAGCATGACAGGCAAGCACTCTAGTAACTGAAGCACACCCCCGGCCCCCAGATTTCTTTAAATGGCCTCCAAAAGAAAATAAACAAATGTTTTTTTAGCAGGAGGCTGGTTGGAGAAACTGTTGAGCGTATTCAGGAGTGAATACGCTGAGGATGAAGCCAGGCCTGGAGAAAGCCATGGCTCAGTGGTTAGGAGCACTAGTTGCTCTTCAAGAAGACCTGGGCTCGACTCTCAGCCGCTCGTAATGGATCACAATCATTTGTAACTCGTTTTCATGGTATCTGATGTCTTCTGCTCTTCCCAGGCATGGAGTGTGCAGATATGGCTACAGGCAAAATACCTGTATACATAAAAAATAATACAACAGAAGCCAGCCCCCAGACGTCATGTACACACACTTCTGTTTACATAACATCAAAATGGCAAAATCATGAAGGTGGAGGGCAGGGCAGTGACTGCCAGGGACTGGGGCAGATGGGGGATCTGATCACATAAGGGGAACATTACAGAGACCTTTGTAGGCCAGGTGTGGTGGTGGGTGACATTAATTCCAGCCTTTAGGAGGCCGAAGTGGGTGAATCTCTGTGAGTGTGAGTTCAAGGACAGTCTGGATTACAATTCCAGGACGTCCGTCCAGGACTCTACAGTGAGACACTGACTCAGCAAGTAGGAAGGCTTGCTGCTCTTGCAGAGGACTTGGGGTTGGTTCCCAGCAGCCAGGTCAGGACTCCCAACTGCAGGGGATCTGCCCCTGACCTCTGAGGGCACCTGTGCGGGTGTCACACACAGGCACACATAGAATTAAAAATAAAATAAGTCTTTAAAAAAAATTCTTTTTGGTTTTTCAAGACAGGGTTTCTCTGTGTAGCCCTGGCTGTCCTGGACTCACATTGTAGACCAGGCTGGCCTCAGACTCACAGAGATCTGCCTGCCTCTGCCTCCCTGAGGGCTGGGATCACAGGTGTGTGCCACCATACCCAGCTTCTGAATTTTTTTAAGAAAGAAAAAAAAAAGCCATTTGTGGCAAGGTAACGGGTCTGTGTTTAAGTCATTTTTTGAAGCTACTGAGTGTGACAAGGCATCACAGGGCTGTCACCCACAGAGGAGTGACAGCACAAACGGATGGAGTTCAAGGACGGCCCAGCTTCTCAGACTATCCCGCTGACAATTTCCCATGCAATTTTCTTGTTTGCTTGTGTGTGTGTGTGTGTTTCTGAGACAAAAACTCCTGAATTCCAGGTTAACCTGGATCTCTCTATGTAGCCGGAGCTGGTCTTGAACTTTTGACCCTCCTTGCTTCTGCTTTCTGAGTGCTGGGATTACATGTGTGGCACACCAGGCCTGACTCTGTGCTCTGGCTTTGATAATGTGCTGTGGATGCTCCTGATGAGGGAAGCCAGCCTGGGGGTGGATACTCGAGATCTTTCCGTGCTGTTCTTACCGCCTCTTGATGGCCTATAAGGATTTTGAAATGAGAAGTTAACCACAACAAAAAGAAGCCACAAAACCAGAGTATTGCGTTGTCAGCAAACATGCAGTCGTGAATGGAGAGGGAGCACAGTAATGGCTCCTGTGTTTCTGTGTGGCCTGTGCCTGGGAAAAGATTTAAAACAGCACAGGAGAAACGCCTGCCATTTCAAAACTTAGTTAATGTCTACCAGAAAAACCTGACCCATGTGCAGATTACACTTCGATAAGAGTGTCTCCCAGGGGCTCAGATGTCTGGATATTTAGTCCCCAGTTGATGGCACTCTTTGGGTAAGTCTAGATGTGGCCACTGAGAATTCCCAGTACACGGAAGAGGGCATTAGAACTGGAATTACAGAGTTATGAGCTGGCATGTGGTGCTAAGAACCCAGGCTTCTGTTCTTAACCCATGAGCCAGTTCGAGGATACTCTCAGAACCTTATTTGTGATGAGCTTTCTTTTCTTTTTTTCTTTTTTTTTCCCCCCACTGGCTGACTTGGAACTCTCTATGTAGACCAGGCTGGCCTCAAACTGACAGAGATCGGCCTGCCTCTGCCTCCTAAGTACTGGGATTAAAAGCATGTGCCAACAAACCCAGCGCTGTTCATAGCTTCCTAAGCATATAGAACACAGGAGCCTGGAAGAGACACAAAGGATGCCTCTTAAGTGGAAGGAAAGCTTGTATGAGCAAAACACCGGGTCTCAAACATACAATAAACAGTTGGATGAAAATACTGTTTTGTAAAAATAGCTCAGGACCAAGAGGATTGCCCTACAGGCAGGACCTGAGCTGGAGCCCCAGCACCCAGGTAAAGCTGAGCAAGGTGGGTGTTTGTAATCCCAGCAGGAGTGGGAGCAGAGACAGATGGAGCTCCGGAGCTCACTGGCCAGTCAGCTACAGGCTTAGTGAGAGACTCTCAAAAAATACGGTGGAGGGGCTGGAGAGACTGCTCAGCAGTTAGCGTCTGCGGCTCCTGTGGAGAACCCCCAGCACCCATGGGGGCTCACAACCATGAGTAGCTGATTCTCGGGGCTCCAAAGCCCTCTCCAGCCTTCTGGGTTCTGTGCCCCGTGGTGTATATCTATCTGCAGGCACACACACACATCAGAACAATAACAACAATGACAACAGCACACGGAGAACACCTAATGTTGTCTTCTGGTCTCTACCTGTGCACTTAGGACACCCTCATACTCATATTAAAAACTCAAAACACAGGCTTGGCATGATAGTGCATGTCTCTAATCCAGCACTCAAAAGGCAGGTGGATCGCTGTGAGTTCCAGCCCAGTCTGGGCTACACAATAAGACCCAAAGCAACAATAACAATTAAAAATTTTTTCAAGGCATCCTCAGTGTTACCCAGAGGGAAATGGCTGAACATGCTGCGACCCATACTATAAAATATCTAATAGCAGTGAAAAGCAACGAGGTAATGACCATGTGATTGACAGTAAGTGCAATAAAGTAAACTTCTAAAACAACACATTTAGGGGCGGAGGAGATGGCTCAGAAGTTAAGAGCACTTGCTGCTTTTGCAGAGGACCTGGGTTCAGTTGGCAGCACCACGTGGTGCCTCACAAGCGTCTGTGACCGCAGTCCCGGGACCCGGCTCCCTCTCCTGACCTCCACAGGCAGGCAGGCATGTGGCACACACCCAGGTGTGCCTGGCGGAGATGTGTGCGCGCATGCCAAGTGACCGTTCATACAAACGAGCATGCTATCGAGAAACGCGTTAAATAAATAATACACACACTCTTGTCCCATTCAAGTACTGCTCTAGCATCTGAGGACATAGGAACCACCAAAATAGTCAAGGTTCTGTTTCCAGAGGTCCTGTGTCCGGACGGGGAAGAAGCAATAAGTTAATTTTTTAAAATAAAAGCATTTATTTTTAAATATAACTAATTATTTTAAAAAATAAATTTTAAACTAGACAAGGTGATGATGGGAGCAGAGAAGATAATTAAACAAACCAGGAAGCTACAAACCCAACCTCCAGGCCAGACAGGGTCCCTCTGGCCCCTCTCACAGGATCCTGAGGGTCCTCTCTGGTTTCACTTCCTGCCTGGCCCCAGGAAGACCCTTCCTGCATGAAGCTGTTTGTGGGTGGCTTTGCTGTTGTTCATTTTCGTTTTCATGCTGTGTAGCCCAGGCTGGCCTCGACCCCCGCCATCTTCCTGCTTCGGGCCCTGGAGCACTGGGACCGCAGGCATATACCCCCTGCTTGGATTTCACCTGTTCACTCCTGAGACAACCTTCTTTCTGCCTACATCCAGGAATATTACGTTGCCACTATAAAAATTCCTTGTGGAAAATTCACTCTCAAGTACTGGGGGAAATTGAATAGTTAAGAAGAAGTCTTTCAGGCGGGTATGGTGGCGGCCACCTGTGATCCCAGCACTCAGAGAGGCAGAGGCAGGTGGATCTCTGTGAGTTCGAGGCCAGCCTGGTCTACAGAGCAAGTCCAGGACAGCGAAGGCTACACAGAGAAGCCATGTCTGGAAAAAAAGGGGGGGGGAGGGGCTTCCAAAAGGAAGAGGCAAAGTTCAACAATAGAGTTTTATCATAGCAGTGTTCAGCCAGGCTGTCCATCAACAGATGAATGGACAGAGGAAATGTACTGCATAGACACAGTGGCATCCGTGCAGCCATAATGATGAGATTTTCGGGAAAATGGATGCAAACAGAAACCGCTGTATTAATTGGAATAAGCCAAATTGGGAATACAAGCACTACCTGTTTCCCTCAACTCTGGATATAAATTATACAGATGTATGAAAGCACATATATAAGTATGTGTAAAGTATGTAGGATATGAAAGTCAAAGTAAGACTCGGGGAGCAAATAGGAGTCATTAAAGGGGGAGAAGTGGAAGGAGGAAAAATGGTCAAAGTACACAATCCACGTGAATGTCTGTGTGTGGTGTTTGTTCAAGGGTGTGAAGGCCAGAGGCCAATGTCGGTTTCTTCCTCTACTGTTTTCTACCTTATTTTTCAGATCGTTTCTCACAGTGAACTTGGAGCTCATGGATTGGCTGGACTGTTGGCCGGGGAACTCCAGGAGTCCTCCTGTCTCTGCTTCCTAGCGCACCAGCCTCGCACTGTCTTTGCGCCTTACCCAAAGCTCTACTGAGAACATCATCTCCCCAGCCTCGGAAAATGCTGTGACCTACACCGTGCGCATGACTATACAATAAAACCAGCAAACCAGTGCTGGGTGTGGGGCACACGGAGAGGCAGGCTCAGGAAGATCGGTGAGTTTGAGGCCAGCCTGGTCTGCATAGGGAATTCCAGGACAGACAGCTGGGACTATGTGGAGAGGCTCGCTGTCAAACAGATGAACAAATATGCAAACACACACACACACACACACACACACACACACACACACACACAAAGAGGAGACAAATTCTCACGTAGCCACACAGCAGAATCTACTGTAAATCAAGAGTCACTAAAGCGGGAGACTTGGGAGAGGGGATGGAAGCCGAGCCACACGCCCTCAGGGTCCTGAGGCATTTCAGATCAGTTGGGCTGTTAAAGACATGGGCCTTGGACAGTTAGCTCATTGTTTGGAGTAAGGCATCCATCAGCTAGTGCATGCAGAACCAAATTTACAGTCAAAAGCAAAAACAGAGCTTGAAAAAAATCAAAGAAAGGCTGGAGAGATGGCTCAGAGGTTAAGAGCACTGACTGCTCTTCCAAAGGTCCTGAGTTCAATTTCCAGCAACCACATGATGGCTCACAACCATCTATAATGAGATCTGGTGCTCACTTCTGGTGTGCAGGTGTACATGCAGGCAGAATAATATGTACATAATAAATAAATAAATCTTAAAAAAAAATCAAAGAAAAACATGTTCAGAGGGAAACAATGACCAATATGGGTACTTATGAGCAAATGCTTGTGCAGGAAGTGAAAGAGTTAAACACAGAACCTGAGAAGAGGCAGAACAGTCTCCTGGTCAGAACATACTCAGCTGCTCAAGACCACGCCCAAAACTGGGCAGCCCAGTGGAAAACTGAACAAACTAGCCAAAGGAGAAGAAACAGTGGTTAATTAAAGCGAAAAGTGTTGGGTAGAGAGGTGGCTCGGTGGTCAAGAGCACGGCTGCTCTCTTGCAGAGGACCTGGGTTTGATTCCCAGCACCCACACGGCAGCTCATTTCCATGGATGTCCAGTTCCAGGTTATCTGATCCCCTGATCTCCATGGGCACCAGACACACAGGTGGCGCACAGACGCACATGCAGGAAAACGCTCCTACACGTAAAATAAATAACCCTTTAAAAATTAACAAAATGGGAACGCGCTCAGGCTCACAGTGAGTGAGAGAAGGGGCTGGGAGAGCAGCGTGGGGGCTACAGATTTTTCAAACATCGTTTATTTTATTTTGCAGACTAGGAAACTGTTGGCCAGAATCAGGGTAATGAGGGTCTCCGGCGCTGTTCATAGAACACAAATGGATACAATGTGAAAATGCCAGGTGGGGGAGGCAGCTGCAGCCCTCTCACAATGACCCCGGTATGGGATCTGCCTAGGTGTCCACCCACAGACCAGCAGATAAACAATGTGGTGATAATGGAGTTTTAGTCAGCCATAAAGAAGAGTTCAGTTGGGGGCCAGGGAGAGCTCAGTGGGTTAAGGCATTTGCCACAGAGTCTGGTGACCTGGTTTCCATCCCCAGATCCACATGGTGGAAGGAGAAAGCAGAGTCACAGGAAGTTGTCCTGTGGCCTCCATAGAAGTGCTGCGGCATGCCGGTAATACACACACACACACACACACACACACACACACAC
>NW_026596240.1:12876237-12892940 GCF_907164565.1 Psammomys obesus | reverse complement strand
GTGTGTGTGTGTGTGTGTGTGTGTGTGTGTGTGTGTGTGTTGGAAATTCACACCCTTGGCGCAGGCCGCCTGACCTGCTGCCTGAAGAACACCTCTCTGTCTGTAGGGGAGAGGGACAGGGAAGACAGGAGGCAACACAAAGCGACACAAGAACAGCCAGGCAGTGCAGTGCTCAGGTCAGACCGCAGGGACAGGCCCTGAGCCAAGCTGGGCGGAAGGTACAGCAGTGGGGGAGGCATGGCCAGGCCCTTCCCAGCCTTCAGTCCTGTATCTTGAGGGGATTGAACCCAGGGCTTCACGCATGGTAGGCAAGCACTCTACCAGCTGAGGCCACAGCCCCACCCCCACAGCCACAGCCCACTAGCTGCATTTCTTAACTCCAGGATCCAGTCACAACTGTACTCTAGTGAAAACAGCCAGATCCTGTGGATCCTGTGGATCCTGTGCCCATGCAGAGGTGATGGCGCCATCTGCGGGTCACGGAGGGGAGTGCACAGCCTGAGTTTAGTTAAGAGCATTGTTACAGTCAAACAACACAGATTGCAGCAACAGAAGTCCAGATCCCTGCTGGTTTGTGAGAAGTGAACACAGTGAAACAGTGGCATGATCTCTGTTTAAAGACCAGATGTTTCAGAGCAATGGGTTGCGCTGTATGTGGATCTGGCTTGCTTCCAGCTGCGTGGACTGCTTTGGCCGTTCTCTGGTAGGTGACTTGCAGACAGTCCTAGGGCAAACAGCAGCCTGGGATAAATGGGGCCTCCCTTCCTCCACCTTCATGGAAGTAAGGCTGGCCTTGTGGTTTCCGGCTGCCAGCCTCCCCACACGTTGAATGTCTGTTTAATCTTACACGTGCTCCCCAGAGGACCTGTCCTGACATCCCCTTGGCTCAAGAACAGGCTCTTCTTTACTTGTTTGTTGGTTGCTTTTGAGATAGGGTTTCACTTGGTAGCCCACACTAGACTCAAACTTGCAATCCGCCTGCCTCAGCCTTCTGAGCGTTGGGATTGCACACCTACACACTGAGTCGGACAGTCTGAAGAGGCGCTCCCTGCAATGAGCACTGATCAGAGCAGCGAGCACGTTCAGGAGGGGCCTCGTGAAGCTGGTGGCTGCACCTCGTCAGCTGGACCTTGGAATTTGTAGTTCACAGGCTTCGGGTAAATCCTCAAAAGGTTTTGCCTCTGTTGCTGAGGATGCTTACCCCCAGACTGTGTAGCCCCAACCCAGAGTCATGGATCAAGACAGTTAGACCTAAAGGTTTCTGGGAAGGTTGTGTGAAGGTGTCAGAATCAAAATGGAGTCCCCGATGTCAACCCTAACAACAATAAAATCAGTGAAGCCAGGACTGCAGGAAAGAAGGCTTCTTACACAAGATTGTCTGATAGTCACAGAGACACTCCAAAACTCCCCACCTCCGCTCACCCCACGACCTCTGGTAGGACACTACTGCACAAGGAGTTCTGTCCAGCCCCCCTCTGTCCAGCCTCTGCTGCATCCTCCAGCTCTGTCCCCACAGATCTCCACTGCCTTCACAGACCCCGCCATGTCTTCCTGCCTTCAGAGTTCCACCCCACCTGTTGAAAGGGACTTTGCTTCTTGTAAACACAGCCTCTCTCCCACCATGTCTGGGGATGGGGCTTCATGGTGTGGGTGGATTTTGCACCACAGAAGTAGCCAACTCCCAGGGACTTTCCCTAGCAAGTCACCTGCTTTGAGAATGTGATTCAGGGTGGCGAACCATGCTTACGTCTGGGCATTGTGGTGGGGCTGGCGGTTGTGGGCAGCCAGGTGTCTGTGGCCAGCAAAGAGGAACCCTTCATTCCGGAGATTACAGACAGAACCTCCAGCCAGCAAATATCTCTTATTGGTGGAACTGGTGAAAACAGATGAGTGCCTTCTACAGAGCTCCCAGGAGATCAGGGCACAGGTGCCACCTCATCCTGTTTTGTTTTGTTTTCTTCTCTCCCTTACTTTGTGTCTCCCTGATGGCATTTGACAGTGTCACAATATTTTGACCTCAAACCTGTAGCCAGTGGCTCTGCTCTGCTTCCTGGAGACTACAGCCAGAGAAAAGCCTCACCATTGGACAGTCTGAGGCCTGTGGGGGTGTGCCAGAATCAGCTTTGTAGGCTCTTGAAAGCTCTCAGTGTGCCTTGTCTCAACTGTGTGTAGAGACGCCATATTCCCTTGAACTTTGGCACTGTAGGAATAATTACACAATGGCAGATACTGTGCACTGGGGTCCCCTCTGGAGGGAGAACCAGCTGTGAGGGGCTTCTGATTGCACCGCACATTCCATTTGTTTAAAATCCTCTTCTTTATTTTTATTTTATCAGGACTTTTCTTCAGGACCAATGAACTTAATTTGGGAATAGACTTGATGTTGAGAACGGTGTTCATGTAATCTTAGAAACACAGGAGGAAATATTCTCTCCCAAAAGAAAGATTTTCCAAGAAAGCAGAACCTGTGTAATGAGAGCTGATGCAGAGGCCATGGAGGGCAGGGATGGAACCACACCTCAGCCTCCTGTGCAGGACAGCTTGTGGGGAGTCTAAACCGTGTGTGTGCGTGTGTATGTGCCTGTGTGTGTGTGTGTGTTTGAGTGGCACACTTATGATCAGGCACTGTAGTCTAATGCAAATCACTGTATTGTAAAGAACCCTGCAAACAGATGAAAAGGTCACAGAGCTGGGTTAAAGTACCCACTCAAACAAGGTCCTGCCCAGCTCCACAGTCTGCACAGCTTCCTGAGTGGCGGTCATGCTGAAGCTGAGCAGGCTCTTTGGATTTTCACCCTCACCGTCAATTCCATTTTTAGGCATTTATCTACCACAAAAGAAAAAAAAAAATCCAGGGTGGAGTTTAAAGTAGAAAAAAGATGAGTATTGTCTCCCCTTTCACAGCTTGGGGCCTCTCCCTGCCCCCACACTTCCTCGTGTCCCAACACTGTCTTTCTTGTTCTCCGACACCTGTGTTTCTGCCGTCACATATGAGGGTGAACCCCTGGTTTTCATTTCTGAGATTCTGAGGATTTCACTTCATACCCCAGCCTCCTGCTTTCCGAAAATTTTGTGATTTAGTTTTTCATTAGAGTTGAGTAGTTCCTCTTTGTATATGTACCAGATTTTCATTATCCAGTTATCTGCTGATGGATGTCTAGGCTGGGTCCATTTCCTTGCTGTAGTGAATAAAGCATCAGGAAACAGAGCTGTGCAAGTACCGCTGTGGTCGGTGGGGTGTCTGAATGTGTGGATGTCTGTCTCGCACAGGGCTGGTGCCAGGAGTGCCAGACCCCCTGGAACTGGGTCGTAGGTTTTTGTGCCTGCCAGGTGGGCGCTGGGTACTGAACCTGGCTGCTCTGCAAGAGCAGCGGGTGCTCTTAACTCCTGCGCCATCTCTTCAGGCTCCGTCTCTATTTTTAAGTATAAACTTTAACTTTCAAAGTCCATAATTCTGCATAGTTTTGCTTAACAGTTTGATGACTTGGTGACAATAGTCACATTGAATATGTATTTTTTCCTGGGGGGGGGTAAATCTTAAGTTGTTAAGTTGCCCCAGAAGAGCAGCGTTGGGTCTGCTGTGTAGCTGGGTTTCTTACATACGTATCAAGGGCTCTGGGCATCCGTGGTCCGCTGTGGATGACAGGGCCTCGGTGATCACTTAGTCTCAGGGGTGACTGGCTCCTCCTTCCTTTGGTGACCTTCACTTCTACTCGTAAGTCTTCACTCCTCTCACCGGTCTCTCTTGGCAACCTCAGCAGATGCTCTTTCCTCATACTTTATGAAAGCTTTCAGGAGAGAGTAAAACGGAGATATCTGCAGATAATCCTACAGATTTCCAGGGGGGGGGCAGGAGCCAACTAGCTTCCTAACCCACTCCACCAGGCAGAGGGAAGAGGGACAGTACCCCCGAGGCAGAGGATCTGAACAACCTGAAGTGTCACCCAGGCCTGGAACAAGCTTGTGTCACCCAGCGGTGCTCTGAGCGACAGTGGGTGAGGGGAGCCAGGCAGTCCCCGTCCTCCATCCTCAGCTCCACCTGCCTACACCAAACCAGGCCTGCATCTTGTTGACTTTGCTCCTGACCCTGTCTGAATCCCCTTGATTTATCTTTGTACTCACACTTTCTTCTTGTTAAAATCATTTATTTGTGTGTGACCCCTTTGGAGGCTAGAGGACAATTTGGAGGAGCCAGTTCTCTCTAACCACCGTGTGTCCCAGGTCATCAGGCTTAGAAGGAAGCATTCTTACCCACTGAGCCATTTCTCTGGTGCCATATCCATATTTTCTAATGAGCTATTTGTGAAAGATAGGCCTGTAGCCCCAGCTTCTGAGAGGCTAAAGAGGGATAATTGCTGAGTTAAAGGTCAACTGGTCACATAGCAGGTATTACACCAGCCTTGAGTACAGAAGAAGACCCTGTCTCAAACAGAACAAAACAGAGCACCCAGACAAACAAATAGAAAAGTCACTCATGTGAATAATTTTTTATTGTCTGAATATTGAACTGTCATAATTTAACTAATTTTTAAAGATGCTTTTACAGATTTTATAGGTTAAAAAGTTGTTTATCTGGGCACGATGGCACATTCATTGTATCTCAGCACTTAAAAGGCAGATCTTGGTGAGTTCCAGGCCAGCCGGGGCTACACAGTGAGACCCTGCCTCTAAGAAAAAGTAACTTAAAATAGTATCAACTACAAATAGCAATAGCTTTATCTTCTCCCCCTACCAATCACTACAGCTGGGGACTGGAGAGATGTTTGGTGGTTAAGAGCACTTGTTGCTCTTGCAGAGGACCTGGGGTCAATTCCCAGCACCCAGCTGGTAGCTCACTACTATTGGTAACTATAATTTCAGGGAATCCAGTGCCCTCTTCGACCTCTGAGGGCACAAGGTGGGACTTACATACATGCAAGCAAAGCAGTCACACACATAAAATAAGTCAAAATTAAAAACAAATTTGGGATGATAAGATGAAAACTTGAAATACAATGTCAGATCAGATACAAAAGCAAGAGGCTTCTGTGCCCCCGCACACAGCAACTGGTTTTTTTTTTTTTCCAGCAATTCTTTTTAATGAGTTATTTTACAGCTTGATAAAAAATTGACTTAAAACCTCAGGAGGATTTGCTACGTGATGGTTAGTGTTCACTGACAGAATCTGGAACCATCTGAGAGAGGACCCTCTGGCTTGCCTGTGGGGAATTATCTTCATTACACCAATTGGTACAGAGAGGGTATCTTAACTATGGGCCTGACATTCCAGGGCCTTGGGGCCCTCAACTGTAAAAGGAGAAAGAGGGCTATATACTGGCAAACACACGTTTCTCTCTCTGTCTCAGCTCCCTGATGGCTGAAGCAGCGTGACAAGCTCCCTCAAGCTCTTGCCGCTGCACCAAGCCACCACGATACCCATGCTGCCAGGATGACTTCCCAGCCATGGCAGACTGCAGCCTGAAACTGCCCTCCTCCTCTTCCATCTGACCCTCGCTTACCAGGTATCTTCAGGACTGGCTGCCATGTCCTCCTCTGTGGCCTAGCAAGACTGTTCCTCCCTCGGGGAGGCAGGGGAGGTAAAGGAGCCAGTCGTTGAGTTCATGTCAGAAATAGTTCCTGTTCCCCTTACTACGAAACCCACTTGGTTACTGAGCTACCATGGGCTACATCCAAGCAGGGGCTATTGTTTTATTTTAAATTATCACCATTATTATTACTACTATTATTATTTTGTGACACGGTATCAATATGTAGCCCAGGCTAGCCTCAAACTTGTGATAGTCTTCTTGCCTCTGCCTCCCGTTGCCTGTTGCATACCTGTGTGGGGCCTGGCACTCAAAAGTCATGAGACAGGCTTGAGAGGCTCTGATATGCTTTGATTCCCCAGATCTGTGCTTTACGGTCTGTGAGTGAAAGGTGGGTGGTGGAGGGCTCCTCTCAAGGGTTGCTGTGCACTCTGAGGCTCTAGAGCATGTGGTAGAACACTAACACACATTACACAAGTGCACAGGGTCAAAGGGGGGAACCACCAGAATTCCAAGGCAGCTTTGTCAACTGGGCAAAAACCCGCTCTACAGCATGTCTCTTTGTTGTCTATCCCTGAAGGCACCAGCAGAAACTTTGAAATGAAAAAAAAAAAAAAAAACCACAGAAAAAAGGGGGCAGATATGGAGGCACACATCTGTAATCCCAGCATTCCTATAGCAAGAGGCTATAGGAATGCTTTATTTTCTCATGTGTAAAATCAATCAGAAAACAAACATCAACTGTTGTACACTAACGTCTTCAGTGTACAACCTTTGTACAAGAAAAGGACTAAGAGCCAGACTGTTTGCAGAGATCCAAGCGTGCAGGAAGCTCACAGCTCACAGAGGAGGAGCCGCTTCATCATCACTGAACAAAGCTGCAGAATTATCCAGGTACTTGAGGAAATCATGTAGCTCGTGCAGCAAGAAAGCAAGGCTTTTCTCACGTAGCGGTGTGAGGCCAGCATAGCTGCAATTTGCACAATCGTCTCCGCAGGTGTAGCGACTCCTACTCCCGGGACTTGGGTGCACACTGTGGTCTTTCAGCTTTGCAGAGGAGTTGAGTGCCCGGCGGCACCCCACTGAAGCTCTCTTCTCCCTGCCACAACCTCCTTCACAGTGCTCCTTGCCGTCTGTACTTCCACGAGAGTTCTTACAATTCCCATAATCCTCCAAAAAATGGAATCCACATTCTCCTTGGCAGGAAGATTAAACACACACACACACACACACACACACACACACACACACACACACACACACACCAAACAAACAAACAAACAAACAAACAAAAACAAAACCAAACCAAAGAAAAGCTGCTTTTGTCTGGTGATCAAGCCGGGTCATCCACAAGCCATGGTTTCAGCTCTTCAGGAATCTTATCTTCAACTCTGTCTGTGACTGTCTTTATTTTCAACTGTAAGATCTTCCTGGCAGGTCGAGGTGTCTACCTGGTTCCGCCATTTCCAGGTCTTTTCTGCTGCTTCTCTTGTTTTCTCTTTTTGGGAGCAGCTCCCTTCCCCTGCCTCTGCATATTGGTCCTGATTGGCCTTCTGAAGTTCTTGTTGTCTCTGCAGATTGGTGTCCATGAATTTGAATACTCTTCTCTCGGGAACCCATCCATCCCACTTTTTTATTCCAACTGTAATGGATAACGCATTTCACTTCCGTGTCCTTTATGGCAACCTGTACACACTTTGCTTCAGAAAGAAGAGGCAATGAGAGCACAGCACTCGCTCACCCTCCTGGAATTTAGGCTTCAAGTCCTGCTTGGGCGCCTTTTATAAGTGATTTGAGGACTCCTCCTCCCACCACCCTTGACTACCGCCCCCACTGTCTACCGCATCCAACTTAGGTTCAGATGTGCCATCCCTAATTCTGCCTCTTGCTATAGGAATGCTGGGATTACAGATGTGTGCCTCCATAGCTGATTTTTTTTTTTTAATGTAGGTCTGGGGATAGCTCATGTCATCATGCTTGTATAGCAAGGCACTTTTACCCACTGAGTTACCTCCCTGTTCTCATCGGTGATTCTAAATCTTACCAAGTTGACAACCCATACTAATGTCTGACTGTGGGATTTCATGGCCTTGGTGGTCCTACTTTTCCTCTGGGTTTGGACTCAGGACTGCATGGCGTATGGGACACACAGAGTTGGGCACTTTTGCCTACTCTGGGCACTGGGAAACTCAGCCTGGTTAGCAAGCCAGATATCTGTGGTCAAGGGCCAAGTCACTGTTCACCAAACTGCACACGAGGCCTGAGAAAGCATGTCACTCGTGACTCATCTACACTGCCCTCTAGCTCTCATTCCATCATCTCCCAAGGAGGGGACTCTGGCCCAGAGCAGGGTGACAGAGGAATGAATGGGAGGTGGGATTTCTGTCATCAGCTTTGGTTCCCCCTTGCTGAAGAGCTCGTGCTAACTCCTGACCATTGTGGTCAGGTGGATAGTTTCACACTTATGGGTTCCTTTGGGTGTTCTATGACATCTTCACATGCCGGCGGAAGCTGCACCAGGCTTCCCTGCCTGCTCTTTTCTCTCTTCATGGTAATAATTAGCAGCTCATTCTGTGGCCCTGAAGACAAAGGCTGCAGGGTGAAGAGCTGCTGGGTCTCTGGTGCTCTGGACTCCTAGCTTCACTAGGCTGCACACAGTACAGCCGGACCCGGCCTGACTAGAGAGCATCTCCCCCGTCTCCTGCCACTCCTTCACAGCCCCTTCCTTGCCTGTTCTTCCTTGTCCCTGGACAGAGTCTCACACAGTAAATGCCCTCTGTGAAAAGCCCAGGCTCCCATCCTATTGACATGTCTCTAGGTTCCTGTGATAGGCTGTTTTGATCTTCTCCACTGTGCCTTCCTCCTCTGGCTAGGCCACCTGCCTGGCTCCAGATGGCAGATGGTGTTTCCTGGTTTGGGAAGGTGGAAATCTGGTCTTTATAATGTCTAGGTGGAGGAAATTCTAAATGACATTTTGGTTGACTAGTGGGTACCAAAGCAACATTTACCCAGGAGCTAAGTTGGAGAAGAGTTTATGGTATGTGGCTACATGGCAGGGCAACCGTGGCTGTCTGGGCTCCAAGAAGCTGGGCGAGCCAGGCATAGTGGCACACGCCTTTAATCCCAGCATCCAGGAGGCAAGGGCAGGCAGAGCTCTGAGTTTCAGGCTAGCCTGGTCTACAGAGCAAGTTCCAGGACAGCCAGGGCTACACAGTGAGGCTCTGCCTCAGGAGAAGAACAAAAAGAATCTAGGGGAAGAGCTTGGACTATTTTCACTCCACATGGCTTTTAGAAGTTTTGAAACATCACGTGGTTTTTCCGTAAGCACATATACGTAAAGAATGCTGACTCAGGAGGCTGAGAAATGGCTTTGTCCGCTAGGAGAGTGCTTGCCACTCGGACATGAGTAGTGCAGGTGGAACCTCAGCACCCACATTACAGCAGGCACAGCTGGATGGTGGCTCCCCGCCCGGCCTGGGTCCCTACATGGCTGGGGGTGTCTCATGAGCCATTTGTCTGCTGATCCAACCTCCCCCTCCACCAGGTGGTCCTTCTGCACAGCCCTGTACATGAATTGAGGAGAGCTCCTTCTGGGAGTGGCCAAGTCTGCTCACTGACAAACTTTCACCCATTTTCAGATTTCTTCCCTGTCCTTTGTCACAGGGTCTCACAACCGCACTGCCACTATTCCATATAAATCCATAAAAGAGGGATTCATTTCTCGGGTCAAGGGAGACTGGAGGTGTCTGTGTAGAGACATGTGACTCTTTGGTCCTATGGGCTCCCCTTCCTTCCGGATGAGAGCGCTTTCTGAGGGCAGGTCTGTAGCTACCTGCTTCCTGCTGTCTCTCCAGCGCCGTCAGCCTCTCCTTCATCTCTGTCCTCTCACTGGTCCTGGAACACCCAGGGCCCCTCAGCCTTCTGGAGTCCCTGGGGGAGTTCCTGTCATGTTGAATCTGATGCTCTCTCCAGGCCTGGGGACAGGCCTGACCCTAACGTAGTTATCTCCTCTCATTGCACTGTCACCCTCTTCTCCCTTTTCCCCTCCCTCCCTTCCAGTCTCCTCACTTGTACTCACTCTCAACTTGCTGTCCAGTCAGGCGCCCTCCATGTTCGCCTGATGACCAGTCCTTGGAGGTGACTCTCAGTACTGCTGGCAAGCGCTTCAAGCCACCTGAGGCAATCTCTCTCTCTCTCCCTTTCCTCTCTCCTCCTTCCCCCCCCTCCTCCTCACGTTCCTTCTCTTGCTTCCTATAAGGTCTCATATAGCCCAGGCTGGCCTCAAACTTGCTTCATAACCAAGACTGACCTTGAACTTGTGATTTTATCTCCCAGGTGCTGAGATTCCATGCCAGGTGTATCAGTGCTGGGCTCAAGCCCAGAGCTTTGTGTGTGCCAGGCCAGCACCCTACTGACTGAGCCTTTCCCCCACACCCTTCAGTCTTGTTTTTGTTCTTGTCAATCTTGGCCATACTCCACGTCCAAGCACAAGGCTGGCTCATCTTGAGAAGGGAAAAACTGGTCAAGCTGACCCCTCCTCTTCTCTTCTCCAGAGGAAGTTTGAGAACCTCAGGAACAAGGGGGAATAGGAAAATGGGCACAGTTGTTTCTTTCTCTGTCACAGAGGGTTTAGTCTCTTGAGGTTAAGGCAGAGTTCCCCTTTGCTTAGGAAGGGCTGGTTTGAGCCTAAGAGTGCTAGAGAACCTGTTCCCTGGCTGAAAGGCCACAGCAGAGACCTCTTGTTTTGTCTGTCTCCCTTCAGGGAGGAGGCTGCGGGCCAGCTGTAGGGCCTGAGACTTTTTCTCCTGAAACCCCAAGTGGCTCACAAGCCAAGATCTCCTGCTTCTCACCCTCTTCACACTGGTCAGCCTTTGGCTTAGTGGTTAGGAGGACATGACCTTGAACCTCTTTCCATTTGGACTAAAGGTCTCCAATCCCACCCTTCTTATAAAAAGGCCCTAGCCTAGTGGGGCTTCACATGGCTCCTGGGACCACTGGGACCATTTCTAACTAAGCGTACAGAGAGGCTCCCATTTGGGAAAAGTCAATTTATGTGTTTTTAATTTCAATTGCATTTGAGACAGGGTGTCACTATGTGGCCCTGGCTGTCCTGGTGCTCAATATATAGACCAGGCTGGCCTCCAACTCACAAAGATCCTCTGACCGCTGCTTCCTGAGTGTGGGATTAAAGGCCTGTGCCACCATGCCTAACAGAGAGTCATCTTAAAGCAATTAAATCTCTTATGCTTTTGTATGTGTGCCTATCATATGTTGGGCATATTCCCCTTGAACTTCTTACTCTCTCTTTTCTTGTTCTTCCCCATTTCCAAAGGTCCTTTTGTTGGGAGCCACACTGACTGAAGACTTTCTCAGAGGCCTTGATGAAAGGACCAACGGGAGGTTAGTGGTGTCCTTGCCCAGAAGTGGACTTGTCAAGGTCCAGTCTGGGGCTGGAGCCAGAGCCTCAAAGGAGTCAAGGTTGTGGTTTCTGGGGATTCAACTGTTCCCCCTGGACTGTGGTTATCAGTCTAAAGCAGCTGTGTCTGAGGTATCCCATGCTCTCTTTGCCAACACTGACTTAGCTCTCTGCTAACCTTGGCTGTTTTCTCCCTGCAAATAGTATATAAGATACTGTATTTTAAAATAAAATTGCTTATGCAGGACTTGCTGGCCCTAGCTATTGTTTTTTTCTTTTTATCCCTCAACCCCTGGTCCTCCTCCTCTACACATCACCATTCAGGACCCTTTTCTCTACAGGTGAGGTTCACCCTTGGTTCTCTTAGGCAAAGTTACTTCTACTTTCAAATCATATGTATGTATGTATGTATGTATGACTGCATATATGTATGTGAATTTATATAGCTATATAACATCTAGAATTAACAAATGAAAGAAAATTATTTGTTTTTTGCAACTGACTTAATTAATATGATACTCCCTATTTGTGTCTATTTTCCTGCAAATGACATAATTTCATTCTTTTAAAAGTATTTCTTTTTGACAGCCTTACCAGTCCATAGAGGAACACAGTGCAGCCAGTCCTGATGAGACCTGATAGGCTAGGGTCAGATGGAAGGGGAGGAGGACCTCCCCTAGCAGTGGACAGGGGAGGGGCATGGGAAGAGATGAAGGACAGAGGGAGGGTAGGATTGGGAGGGGATGAGGGAGGGGGCTACAGCTGGGATACAAAGTGAATAAATTGTAATAAATAATAAATTATTAATTTTTTTAAATTTTCATTCTATGAAAAATAATTTTCAATTGTCACTTTGTGTATGCCTCTTTGTGTGCACAGGTGTCCTCTGGGGCCAGAAGACGCTATTTAATCTCCTTGATCTCGAGTTACAAGTGGTTGGAGCCACTGGTATGGGAGCTGGGAACTGAACTCTGGTCCTCAGGAAGAGACACAAGTGCTCTCAACCACTGAGCCATCTCGCTAGCCCTAATTTTATACTTCTTCTTGGCTGAAAAAATTGTATTATATATATACACACCTTCCTTATCATTTTCTCTGTTGAAAAACTAACTTCTTGCCAGAGGAGGAAAGGCCCAGACAACTCACACACTGAGGAGCATCTCTTTATTTTCAAGTGTCCTGGGGCCCTTCTGCCAGGATCACTTACTCTCTTCCAACTTCTGGGCCAGGTTGTGGCTGTGGGGCCGGGAGCAGAGGGCTGATGTGACTTGGCTTATCCAGGGCCTGGACTGTTACTCTCTTTTGCTGTTGCTCTGGTAAAATATCTGAGGTAGTGCTGGCTTCGGCAGCACATGCACTAAAATTGGAAGGATACAGAGAAGATTAGCATGGCCCCTGCGCAAGGGTGACACGCACATTCGTGAGGCGTCCATGTTTTTAAGAGAGGACCCTAACTAAAATGTTCAGTCCCCATCCTGAAAGGCAAAGAGGACGGACATCAGAAGAAGAAGAAAATAGGAAACAACCTGGAAACCTGCTACAGAGGGCCTCTGAAAGCCAGAAGAAAACAGGAAACAACCTGAAACCTGCCACAGAGGGCCTCTGAAAGCTTCTGCAGTATAGACTGTCAAAGCAGATGCTGAGCCTGATGGCCAACTGATGGGCAGAGTGAATGGAATTTTATGTAAGAAGTGGGAAATAGTAAGAGCTGGAGGGGACGGGAACTCCACAAGGAGAGCAACAGAACAAGATAATTTGAACACAGGGAACTTCCCAGAGACTCACACTCCAACCAAGGACTATTCGTGGAGATAACCTAGAACCCCTGCACAGGTGTAGCCCATGGCAGTTCAGTGTCCACGTGGGTTACATAGTAATGGGAAGAGGGACTGCCTCTGACATAATCTGATTGGCCTGCTCATTGATCACTTCCCCCTGAGGGGGGAGCAGCCTTACCAGGCCACAGTAGAGGACAATGCAGCCACTTTTGATGAGAACTGATAGACTAAGATCAGAAAGAAGAGGAGAACCTCCCCTATCAGTGGACTTGGGGAGTGACATGCATGCAGAAAGGGGAGGGAGGGTGGGGTCGGGAGGGGAGGAGGGAGGGGCTTATGGGGGGATACAAAATGAATAAAGTGTAACTAATAAAAAATGAAAAAAAAATGAAAAAAAAATCTGAGGTAACTGGAGGGAGGAAGAGTTTGCCCCGGCTCCCGGCTCAGGGGTACCCAGACCCATCAGGGGGCACTGGCTCCTGTCTGGCATCGAAGGCCGCTTGCCCACATCTTGGTGTATCAGGACAGAGAAAAGGCAGCACAAGATCTGCTGGCCTTCTCCTCTTCCCCGTTCACTCCAGGCCTGTTTCCCAGCCCACGAGATGGTACCAGCCACTTTCAGGGAGGGTCTTTCTCCTCAGTTAATCCTCTCTAGAAACCCCCTCACAGGCACACCTACAGGAGTACCTCACTAATGTCCTGGGCATTTATTAATCCAACCAGGTTGACAATTAAAATTAACTAGGATGGTCCCAAAACAGGACATTCTCATCCTTGTAAACTTGGCTGGAACTGAGGTAGGTAGCAGGAAGAGGCAGGTCCATTCTTGAAATTTCAGAGCAGCATGGCTTCAGCCTGGCTTAGGGAGAAGCACCCACCAAAGGGTAGAGCAGACCAGACAGATTGAAGGTGGGAGGGCCTGAGACAGGACTGGAGAAGCTCCGCCTTTGCTTCCTTTCTAGGGCTGGAGGGCAATTGAATGGTAGGATCCTCTCTGGGTTTACCAGCCAGACACTCAGCTGCAGCATGAGTTCAGTGAGCCAGTAAAGGTAGCAAGGGCTGTCAGTTCCAAGGGATGCTGAAGAGGACCCTGCAGGAGTTCAGGCAGTGAAACGAGGTGTGAAGAGATGAGGACAAAACCTTGGTCAGACTGACTTCATCAACCTGGATTCAGACTTTGGGGAGTCTGATGCCAGATGTTTTATTGTCAGCATATTTAAAATACAATGGAATTTGGAAAAAAAGTTTCTTGGTGTAATATAATCCTCAGGGCACAAAAAAGCATAATTATATCAAAACTCAACTCAGAGTACATGTCAGTTTCTTCAAAAAAGATGGGTTCTAGAGATAGGCTGCATGTGCTAGCTTAAGGGCCTAGGAAAGGCTCTGGCCTAGTCTTGGTCATATAGATAGTGTAGAGGTTGTTTGGGCTGGTTGTGGTCCTGGTTGTGGGAGCTTGGGGACCCTGGCTACAAGGTTCATTTAGGTTAGTAGCCAGCTCTGGTCCTGGGTATAGGAGCTTGATATGGTCTGACCCAACAGACAATGCAGATCAACACACTATTCCCCATTTCCAGTTCCCAGGCTTTTGGATGGAAGGATAGGTTTTACATCTTTTCCACTGGAAAGACAAAGCTGCGTGCTCAACCTTCCTGGTTTCTCCGGAAATCAGCGAGATCAGCGGGCGCAAGGACCTTCACGCTGTGCTCCCAGCAGGATGCCAGACATGGCTGTGCTGAGCGGGGAGGCAGGGTGCTTCCGGTCAGGGAATCCCCTGCAACAGGAGCAGCTATTTCCTTGGCCCTGCTGTTAGGCTGCCGCCCTGATTCCAACATCACCTGTCATTCAGCCTCAGCTCACAGGGAGGCTAGGCCAGCCTCCCACCCCGTGGCCAGAGCTCTTATCAGTTTTTACGTAAGGTATAAGCCACACCTCTCTGTTGAAATAAGTTTTTTCTTCTAAGCCTACTCTAGCTCCCAAATATGACACAGCGACCCGTTACATTTATAATAAGCTTCAAGCACCATATTGGGGCAGATACCGACCTGTTCTAACTGGACTATGCTGTCCTGGCTACTCCCCAGCCATGTGCCCTGTTGCCAGTCCTCTGGTCTCACCCTGGCCGCCCCTGCACCATATTTGGCTCCCCCATGGCGACTTCCTTCTCGCAGGTCTCATAGCTACATCCTCATGGCTCTTTTGTGGTCCATGCCTGAGACCCCTTCACCCCAAGACTGGCAACTAGTGTCCCACCTTCCTTTTCCTCTTCCCGGTAATTGGCTGTCAGCAACTTTCTTAACCAATCAGAGATAATTGGGGAGCAAAGTTTATACAGCATTGATCACTGACTGTGACATCGGGGCTGCTACCAGATCTCAGGACCCAGAATTCAGCATCTGAATACACAGAACACCAGACCAACCCCCAACACCTCTTCATGCCTTTCCCAACGCAAATGAGAACTGGATTCAGTGATGAGAAGTGGAAACTTCCAGAAAACAGATTTCTGGCCATAGACTGTGTAGAGTTCTGACCAGCCATCAAATCACCCATTTATTTATCATCCTTCCAGTCATCTACTGAGTTTTCTCTCCAACTAGCTCCACTGTTCCTATTCCATAGCTGTTTACCCCTTCACCGTCTACCCAGCCATTCATCTATTGTCCCATCATTTATACACCTGTTGACCTTTCATTCATTTTTCATTCATTGTTTCTCTGCCCATTCATTGATCTTCTGTCCATCCATTAAACAATTTATACGTTTCCACTCATTATGCCGTCTGCTTCTCTTTTACTCATGCATCCAACTGTTTATCTTCCACCCATCCATGTTTATGTATTCATTTATTAGTCATCTATCAATCTTCCATTCATCTATTTTTCCATCCATCCATCCATCCATCCATCCATCCATCCATCCATCCATCCATCCAATTATTTGTGCCAACTCCTTCATTTCCTCATTCTTTTTCTTCTTTCCTCTTCACCTTTCTCTTTTCTACCTTCTGAGAAATATTTGTTTAGAGTCTGTTATATACCGGGTTTCTTAGATTTAGCAGGCCTCTTCAAAGCAAAAAAGTTTCTCAGAAAAAAACTTACTCTTTCACTGAGACCTTAAGCATCTTCTTCATAGGGAACTCTCCTCGTGATTCCAGGGATGGAGAGAGGAATAAAGAGTAAAGAGAGGAGGAGAGACAAAAGCCTGGGTCAGCTGCTGCTGAGCCGCCTGCTCTATGTGTGAGATGCCCAGGCTGCAGGAAGCCTGGAGCAGAACCCAAGCCTCACGTTTAACAGCGTGACTCTCTAAGCTGCTTTCCTAAGGTTCTAACACCTGAGATGATGTGAGGACATTCTATTGCAGTGATGTCCTAGATGCCAGGCTCCTGTTCCTCAGTCTGTATTCTTCACCATAGCCAGAGGGGTCTTTCTTTTGTATATATGTTTTCATGTGTATGTACATGTACATGAATGACTTTAGAGGCCAGAGGTCAATGTCCAGTGACTTCCTCAATCACTTTCCACTTTATGTTTGAAACTGGGAATTTCAATGGACCTGGAGCCCACTCTTTGCCAGTCTGAGTAGCCATGACACCCACAGATCCTCCTGCCCCTGCCTCCCTGGCAGGAGTATAGGCGCCTGCCGGTGTACCTGGCCCTTACATGGGTTCTGGAGAGCTGACTTTCTCACGCGTATGTGGCAAGCACTTTACAGGCTGAAATATCTTTCTAACCCTGAAGAGTGCTCTGAAGTGCCCTGCCTGAACCCACAAGAAGAGGTAAAAGTCCTTAAGATGATCCAAGAAGACCCTCATCACCGGACACCCAATGCCTCTTTAGATCCACATACAGCACCTGTCACATATGTTATGTGCTTAGGACCAGAGCTCTCTACAGCTTCCCACCCCCAGAGTGCCCACCCCTCAGTCAGCACCCCGCCACTCCGCATCTCCCACCCCCAGAGTGCCCACCCCTCAGTCAGCAC
>NW_026596240.1:12871857-12876227 GCF_907164565.1 Psammomys obesus | reverse complement strand
CTCCCACCCCCAGAGTGCCCACCCCTCAGTCAGCACCCCACCACTCCATTCCCTGTGTGTCCTTTGACCGTGTGTACTCCCTGCCATGTTCTCCACCATGTATGCTAACTTACTTGCTCAGGCTGCTCTTCCTGAAAGGTTGCAAGCTGCTGAGCGAGAAGACTGAGTAGTTCATCTCTAGAGTCCTGGGTTGAGCTCTTAGAAGGCACTCAGTGTACGTTTGTAGGGTGGGTGGGTGGATGATAGATGGATGGATGATAGAGTTCTATTACAAGAGAAATGGAACCTTTGGATAAGATGATTAAAATGTCTGTATCATGGGGAAGAAGTCAGGTGGCTTCCTCCTAAAAGCCCAGATCTTTGAAGAGGGGACAAATCTGTGGTCTCGGCCAGGCAAAGTGTCTAAGCCAAGAACAGGGAACTTGGGCATGGCACAGTGACCTGCTCTGTGACTCATTTCCTATTTCTTTCTGGATAAAAGGCCTATGTGGAGAGAGGCATCAAGAAGCTCCTATGCCGGAGTTGGAGATGAAGGAGAGGGAGGTTCCCGATGCACACTTCACGGTGGACAAGCAGAACATCTCCCTCTGGCCTCGAGGCAAGCTCCAGCTGTTGCTCCATGCCCACCTGGTGCTCACACCCGACCTCACTCTCCACTGATCCCTAACAGGCCTCCTTGTCTCCTTCCAGAGCCTCCTCCCAAGCCGGATCTGTCTCCAGTCCTAAGGAGACCTCTCTGCATCCCAGCGGCCTTCATCTGTCTGTTGTTGATGCTGCTCGCCTCCATTGTGTTTCAGGCTGTTTTCTGTAAGTCACCAGGTCCCTGGAGAGCTAATTTTTTTTTTTTTTTTTTTTTTTTGCTGCAGTATTTGGTTTCTCTGGTCTATGATGTTTCAGGAAGTTTCCCGATGTTTCTGGAAGCTGGCCTTCTGTCTCTTCCATCCTGGGTTCTGGGGGGATTTTTAAACTGGCATTAGAAAATGTCTCTTCTCTGGGGTACTCTTCAGTCTTGAGGAAACAGCCACCAGGCTTTTATCTCTGCCTTTGCCCTCCTTTAGCCTCCTGTCACTCACAGCTCTGAGACCCTTGGAGTAAAAGCCTTGTGAATAGCTCCCAACAGCGAGCATGACATCTCCTGGCTCTACTAGCGATTAGGTTCTCCACTGAGCACATAGAGAGCCAAGTCAGCAGACCTCCCAGACAGTCTCTGCACTCTCTTGTCCAGGCAAAGAATATGTCCATATCTGAAGCCTCTTTTAGAAGCTTCTTGGCCTCTGCTGTAGTCATACCTGTCTTCCTTCTGCCAAGTCTCTTGAAAGTATAGGGAGGAATACCTTCTCTTTTCATGGCCTATATGTGTGGTATCAGCTTGACAGCCACACTCTTCCAGGACGTCACTGGCCTTGACCTTACCTAGACCCTCTAGTCTTGTCTCTTCTCTTGTCTCTTCTCTTCTCTTCTCTTCTCTTCTCTTCTCTTCTCTTCTCTTCTCTTCTCTTCTCTTCTCTTCTCTCCCATCTCCCTCTTTTTGTTTGAGACAAGTTCCCACTATATAGTCCTGGCTGGTCCACCTGCCTCTGCCTCCTGAGAGCTGAATTAAAGGTGTGTGCCACCATGTCCTGCTCTTCCTGGCTTCTAGTATTTCCTATTTCATAGGACTTTCTCTCCCTCTTTTTTCTTCCTGAAACAGGGTTTCTCTGTGTAGCCTTGGCTGTCCTGGACTCACTTTGTAGACCAGGCTGGACTGAAACTTGCAGAGATCTGCCTGCCTTTGCTTTTCTTATTTAATTTTATTTATGTTTGAGAGTGCTTTGCTTGCATGTTTGCACACCACATGTCCCGGTGCCTGGAGAGAGAAGAGATCCCTAGAACTGAATCTCCCTAGAACTGAAGGTATGATTGTTATGAACTGCCATATTGTGCTGGGAATTAAACCCAGGTTTTCTGCAAGAATAAGTGTTCTTCCTGCTGAGTCACCTTCAGTCCCAGAGGACTCTTTTGATAGTTATTAATTAGTTTAGCCTATGATCTTAGTAGAGTATGAAAGATGGGGTCCAGGAAGGGCAGAAAGAGCTGAATGCCTCTCCCGTGTGTTCTGGAGTCTGCATGGATACGGCCTCCCTCATGGCCATAGAGCAGCCTGTGGGTAACAAGGGAGGAGTGTGACCGTGTCTGTGACAGGAGATGGCTGGGGAGTAACTCATTGACTCAAGGGGGACCCAGGGATGGAGTGATGAGAGTGTGCTAAGGGTGCCCCTTTACCAGCTTCACCCGGACCACACTAAGTAGTTTCAGGGCTGGGCTCTCCCTTCGCTTCTTCATGAAGGCTCTTGGTCTCCTCCCTGCCTGTGCCAGCCAGCATTCCTGACACATGGTGGTACCTGATGCACACTTGCTGTGTACTAATGAATGAGTGGAGGGTTGGTGGCAGCTCCTTGGACTGCCTTGGTCCTTTGGGAAGCTTGATCCTGCAGCTTAGAAACCCCTCAGCTGACCTGACTTTCTCAAATCTAGATCCCAGGTTGATGGACAAAATATTGGATGTGAAGAGTGACGCTCAGATGTTGAGAGGTCGTGTGGACAATATCAGCACCCTGGGTTCTGATCTTGTGAAGGTCAGAGGCCGTGTGGAGGAGGCTGAAATTCAGATGAGGATGGTGAACACCAGCCTCAGCCAAGTGCACTCTCAGATCCTGGCTTTGGAAACCAGCATGGAGTTAGCCCATGCCGAGATCGGGGTATTGACAAGAAGCTGGGGAGAGGTTGATAATCTCAATGCAAAAATCCCAGAGCTGCAAAGAGATCTGGATAAAGCCAGCACCTTGAATGCAAAGGTCCGAGGACTACAGAACAGCTTGGAGAATGTCAACAAGCTGCTCAAAAGACAGAGTAAGTAAATGAGATCGTCCTGCAGGCTGGCCGGAGGCCACAAGCCCCTGCCTGCCTCAGACAGGAGGCCAGCTGGCTTGTTCGAGGGCAGGGAACATGGAAGAGGGTGGGCTGGAAAGTTAACAAGGAAGGCCTTAACTATTGGTCTGAGATCTGATGGCTGTGAGGAAAGAAGACACAGGCCTAGCTTGGGTCTCTACACTAAGGTGTAGAGTGTAGATGCATTAGGAGTCTGTCCTGGCCCTCTGTGTAGTCCGGAAAATAGCTATACTTTTTTGAGTGAGTGAGTTTATTAAGTATATAGTGAACTAAAAATAAAAGAATGAATAACAAATGATAGATGGGTAGGTGATACACAGGCAGATACGTAGGTGATAGCTTGATATTGCAAAACTCAAAACCTCAGTGGAAATCAACTAGTGAAGTCCCACTGAGCCCTCAGCTGGATTTTCTGATAGAGAGCCCTGAGGAGCAGAGGGTCCCCTAGGGTAAGGCTTTCAAGTAAAAGAACAACCACAGCTGGAGGTGACATCATCAAACTGGGAGCTTGCAAGCATCGGCAGAAACTGACTGGGGAAGTTGAGGCAGTCAGCTGGAGTTCCAAGTTGAGCTTTCTCCCCGTGTCTGAGCTCCCAGCTCCCCTTTCCCATGGCAGGCGCCTTTATATCACGGGATAAATAGTAGTAAACTTTGTTGGAAATGGTTTGGCTTCTAGTTGTTCTCAAGGACACAGTGTTTTTATCTTGAGCTGTTCTTTTCTCTGCCTGTCACAGAGTCAAGGGCCAGACAAAGGGCCAGCTTCTCACTGAGCTCACATAGTGACATTTTACCAATAAAATATATGTCGCACCTGGCCTGTCCCTGGCCTGTGCTCACGAAGTTCACTACTGTGAGCCAGGGCCCAGGGGTGATGGCCCTTTGTTTTCCTCTTAGAGATTCCCCTCCCTGCCATTGTACCTTTCTAGCTCCAGAGACTCTATCCACAAGTCTCAGAATTTTAAGGTCCCAATAGAGTGTTCCCAACTCCTGATATTGGAAACTCAAGGACCCTAGAGCCCGGACCCATTCACCGCTGTCCCCAGGATCAGCAGTGAATATGGGCTGTTCCCCATTGAATACCCCATCTCCAGGCGGGACAGAGCAGACGGAGGAGCACCGCGGTCACCTCAGCCCTGTTTTCCAGGTGACATTCTGGAGATGGTGTCTCGAGGCTGGAAGTACTTCGAGGGGAACTTTTATTACTTTTCACGCTCCCTAAAGACCTGGTACAGCGCTGAGCAGTTCTGCATTTCCAAGAAAGCTCACTTGACCTCAGTGACCTCAGAATCAGAGCAAGTGAGTAGAACCATCACTGGCTCTGTGAAGGGGCATGTCAGGGAGACTGGGCGGAAGCTTGCTGCAGTAACAAAACTTCCTGAACTGCCCATGACCTGATGTGTGTGTGTGTGTGTGTGTGTGTGTGTGTGTGTGTGTGTGTGTGT
>NW_026596240.1:12851974-12871847 GCF_907164565.1 Psammomys obesus | reverse complement strand
TGTGTGTGTGTGTGTGTGTGTGTGTGTGTGTGTGTGTGTGTGTGTGTGCAGGAGCATGCACCCATGCATATGTGGAGGCCTCAGGGAGACATCAAATGTCCTGTTCTATCCCTCTGTTGCATTCTCCAAGCACTAGCTTGGTGGCCAGCAAGTACCAGCAAGTCTCTGTCTCTGCCTCCCATAGGGCTGGGGTTATATGGGAGCTGGGGATTTGAACTCGGATCTTCATGCTTGTACAGCAAGTGCTCTTACCCACTGGGCCGTCTCCCCAGCTCCTGCACCCCTATTCCCGAAGCTTTTTTTCTCACGTATACTGCACAACTTGCAAGGGACAGCAGGGGTCCTGTTCGTTATGGGTGTCAAGGGCCCCAGCCAAACAGTGTTGCAACATACATCTGAAGCAGCAAGGGGGTACAGCAAGCTGCCCTGGCTGATGGGCTCCTGCCCTCAGCTAACGCGTCATTTCTGCGCACCAGCGCCAGTCACACACCGGCTAGCTTCAAGGAGGACCACCAGGGGGCGCACTTTCCACGTGCCAATAGAAAACAGAACTGTGTGCGCAACCTCAGTGGTAGCCAGGACCCAGGAAGCCTGGAGATGCAGAGCACCACTGATCTGAGAGGCAGACGAGGACCCAGGGTCTATTCTAGCCGAGTGTGGCAGTCTGCCAGCCTTGGGGAGATGACTTGCTTTTCCCAGGCAGCGCTGTAAGTGGATTGATGAAACAGTGCCTGCCCCAGCGGGTAACAGAGGGAGGCGTAGAAGGTTTTCCAGTGTCCCGCACATCGAAGGGATCATGGAATGTAGCTATTACCATTTAGGCCATTCTTTCGATGCCCCCTTTCTGTAGATCAGCTGAATTTTCTGTTTCTGTTTATCTGTTTGTTTGTGTTTTTTGTTTTTTCTTTTGAGACAGGGTCTCAGTGTGTAACTTAGGATGGTCTCGAACTCTCAATCCCTTGGCCTCAGACTCTAAAGCTCGGGGATTGCAGGCATCTGCTGTGGTGCCAGGCAGGCGGAGGGTCTCTCATCCTCCAGCCTCTCACCAGTTTCAAGTTTGTTAGCGGATAGGCTAAGAGCAACTAGGACTTGGAAGTGTGCTCTGGGCCCAGGCAAGGGCGCGGGGGCACCGACGGAAGACGCTGTGCCTGTGAGCCCGTGAGTCTCATGAGCAATGTCGAGCTCAGGGCTGCCACTGTGCATAGAGAGTACCCAACAGGCAGGTCCTCACAGGTGTGGAGGCGGCTGGGCCTCTGCTCACGTGCCCTGCGCTCTCCACAGGAGTTTCTCTACCGGGCAGCAGATGGGATCCCCCACTGGATTGGCCTCACCCAGGCAGGGAGTGAAGGGGACTGGCACTGGGTGGATGAGACAGCATTCAACAAGGAGCAAAGTGGGAGGTGAGTGAGCCCGCTACGCCCTCCTCCCCAGCCTGGCCTGCTTGGTGGTGAGTCCCCATGATCGGAGGGCTGTGCTCCACCCTTTTCCTGGCCGGTGGCAGCACCGAGCGGAGACACAGCTCACTGTTGCTGCTCATTGGCTACCTGGGGCCAGTTAGGGACCTCGGAGTCCTACGGGGCCTGACCTTCTGCCCAGCTGAGGTGGGGATTGTGCAGTAGGGACCTGTGTGAGTCTTGAGAGAAGGAGGCTAGGCGCCATAGCAAGAGGCTGAGAGTGAAAGATCTACTGATCTTCTTAGGTTTGGAGCAAAACCTTGCAGCGTCATCACCAAGGGTGAAAACTGGGATTGGAATAACTCATCAAATTATTTATTTATTTTATTGTGTGTGCACATGATGTCCGTGTGAGGGCATGTGTCACAGGTGTGTAGAGGTCAGAGGACAAACTGTCCCAGGCTGTTCTTTCCCACCGTGTGGATCTTGGGGATTAGCCCCAGGTCAGCAGGCTTGGGGGCAGTTGCCCTAACCACTGAGCCATCTTCTGGTCTCTTTAATAACTGATTTTAAAGAAGCATCTCATGTATCCCAGGAGGGCTTGGAACTTGCTGTGTAGCCTAGGTCGACCTCGAACTTCTGACCCTTTTGCCTCACCTCCAGAGTGCCACCATGCTCCGTGTATTTGGGTCTGTAGTTTGGACTCAGGGCTCTCTCCGCGCTGCGCAAGCCTTCTGCAGGTGCATAGAGTGCCTCATTTTCTCACTTTCACAGGTTCTGGATTCCAGGTGAGCCCAACAACACGGGGAACAACGAACACTGTGCCAACATCAGGGTGTACGCCCTCCAGTCCTGGAATGATGCTTCCTGTGACAATAAGTTTCTTTTCATCTGTAAGCAGCCCCAAATCTAAGCAGTCCCGTGACAGTCGGCCTGAGCTCAGCATTTGCCTGCAACAGCGACCCAGCTTGAAGAGACGCCTCTCCCATGATGCTCCATGATTGCTCTGTGCCTTAAGTTTTTCTTGCTTGAAAATTGTCCCAAACACATCCTGGAGTCCATACATCTTGGCTGGGAATTCTCTGCCCCCAGAGGACCTTGTAGGCACTTGGGATAAATGGGTGAATGTAGAAGCCCCTGCTGCCCAGGTGAGGCAGGTCGGTGCCCGAACATTTGGTTTGGATTTTCCTGATCCTTCTAAGAAGCCTTGGCTGACCATATGAAAGCTACACTCAAGCATGACCAGTGTTTGAGGAGACGGACATGCGCAATTTAAACACATCCAATTTATACATGCACGGAACTCCACATGGCGCTCTCAAATATGAAAATATTTATGTGTCTATTGCAAATCGATGTAAAGACTCACCATCTTTCAACATGTGTGTGTATTGGTGCCCACCGAGTGCAGAAGAGAGTGTCCAGCCCCCTAGAATTAGAGGTACAGATGTTTCTGAACAAGCTGATATGAGTGCGGACACCCAGACTCTGGTCTTCTGATAGCGAAGTAAGTGCTCTTAACTGCAGAGCCATCTCTTCAGCCCTGCAGATCTGAATCGAAGAACAGAATATAGAGGGATGCGCAGGAAGGTTGAGGTGTGCCTCGGCGGGGGCTCACCTGGAACTGGACCACAGAGCGGGTTGGTGCACTGGGATCCCAGCCCTGAGGAGGTGGAGGTGGGAGAGAATCAGAGGTTCAAGGTCATAGTGAGCTTGAGGCCTGGCATGCATGGTTCTGTTTGGAGAGAGGAGGCCGTTTGCCTCAGGCTAACTAAGCTGCTCTTTCGGTGTCTCTCTAGGTGAGACCACAGTTCCCATATGTCTGCTCAGGAGCCCGGGGGGAGCTCTGGGCGTTTCCCACGGGAATAGCTGTCCTTGGTCACCCTGGCCACGCCGTGTTCTGTCACCTCTGCTCTCCCCGCTCTCTAGCGCTAATCCAGTGCCGGTTGGGGCTGGTGGGTCCTGTCTTCTCTTGAGCTGCCTGCTCAGCGCTCCTCCTTCCTGCTGCACGTCACCACATGCCCAGTCCTGCACCCACCCCCGCATCTGGGGCTCCTGCCTCTCCTCTCCACACTGTTTTCTCTTTTGCTGTGCCCTGTGCAGCCAAACCCTTCTACTTTAAACACCTCTTAACTCGAAACATCCCTTGGAGCACATGTTTTTGTTCCCAGTGGCCACTGTGAACCTAAAAGAACATGCAATCTTGGGGTACACTCAGGGCCGGTAAAAAATCAAGAATAAGGGCAGCCTGGCCCTGGAAGTGCCAATCACCATGGTCAGGGCTTATCTTCAGTTTCTATGTGAGTTAACAATGGTAGGGTTTGAAAAGTCTCTTCTGGGAGCTGCTGGGTAGCCAGCCTTCTGTGCTCCAGCCCTGGTCCCAGGGGGACCTTTCCCGAGGTCCTCATTCTTGCCAGAGGCTGGGTGTCCAGATACAAGCCAGAAAATGTTCAGAGACCAAGGCTTGAAAACAGTGGTTACCAACAGGGGGCAGCAAAGAGAATGCAGGAGCTGTGAACTGGCCTTCCTCACACCTTCTCAGGACACTCCCTTTGGATAAGGGAGAAGAGGGCGAGCTTTCTATGCAGTCCTAGTGGCCTGGAGCTCACTATGCAGATCAGGCTGGCCTTGGACTCTCAAAAGTCAGCTGGTCTCTGCTTCGGCCTCTCCAGCACTGGGAAAAAAGCATGCGCAACCACACCAGTCTAGGCCTGTGCTTCGGGTCAGGGCATCTTTGAGTCTCCCAGAACAACAGAGACTCAATCTGAGGTCCTTTGTTTTTGCCAGTAGGCCCCACCTGCTGAAAGGATCCCCACCAAGCTGGGCACCCCACCTTGGGACCAGCTTACTTTCATTCAGTTGCTAAAGAAACTTCATTTTGTGTTAGGCATCCAGCTTGGCATGTAATACCATTTTATTCCTGACTCAAATTCCTGGAAGATAAGTTCCCTGCAACCCTGACTCCTTCACCCCTACCCAGATATGTACAGAGGTGACTTGACCATCTGCTTATTATGGTATGACTAACTGCTAGATTTTGGCTTTTGTAAGCTGCTTGAACAGATATTCAAGGACTGTTTTGAGGTCCCCTTGGCCACTTAGTGTTGGCCAAGCAGAACAACATCTCTTCAGCTTCTGCAACTTGCTTGTGCAGACACTCAAGGACTTCTTGTGGATTTTGCCTTCGAAAGCCTTTCCTTCACCTGCCTCTTATTTGCACTAGAGACTGCGGCCCTGCTAATAGTTATAAATTTGGCTAATCATAATCTGAATTGAGCCTGGTCTTTTCCCCATGATCTCAAACTCCATAACATCAACTAATGGGTTTCCCTTCCTTGCTAGCCTGGGAAATCCTTCAGCAGGCCAAGCTCATCCTGCAGGTGTCACTCTCTCCTCCCTGTGATTCTACCTGAACCCTCCCAGCCTTGCTGATGGCTGTGCTCCTAGGTGTCGTGCGCGCCGTGGGGCTCTGCAGACGTGTCCCCCCCCCCCCGGAATGTTAGTATGCATGACTGCTAAGTCTCTGATGGTCCTGTCTCTACTGTGTGGGTGTGGTTTCCAGTGAACACATCCCACACCAGGGTGAGGAGGAGACCAACAAGGCTGCTCCTGCTGAGAAGAGGTGAGCTGGAGGAATCAGAAAATTTCTCTGGGAAAAGAACCAGAAAATACCAATGGGATGCGCAAAGCAACTAACAAGGGGAGGAAGGTGTGTAGGATGGTCTTGAATTAGAGCAAGGCTAGGGACATCATGGAGACTCAAGAACAGAACCGTACAGCCTTGAGTCCTCACAACACCAGAGGGAAGGGCTTTCTCTTCCAAGAGTTCTAATGAAAACCCGGGCTGAGTCACATGCTGGTCCCTAAAGCCAGGAAGAAGTCAGGGCAAGCAGTGCTATGAGTCAGGCCAGTTCTCAATCCGGGTGCCGGGTCTTGATCCAGCCTTGCTCATGCAGGCTGCACCGATGGTGAGGGAAGGATGTTGCCAAGACAGATTTCAAGCCTGTGAACCTGAAGCTGGGAGCCATGCCAGCCTGCACAGGCCCCTGTGGGCACCTTGCTTGGGACTTTGTCTTTCATCAGCTGTTGGCCAAGCCACCGTTGGCCAACCCACCATTTCTGAAGTATTGGTGTTGGTATTGTCAGTGTTCAGAGCTGCTCTTCTACAGCTGCTGAACTCACCCATTTCTGAGACCTCCATGGTAGAATACTCACTCCCTATGCACAGGTCCTGTGTTCAGTCTCCAGCCCTGCTGACAGACAGACACACAAAGGAATAAACTGGAAAAGCTGTTCCAGGATCTTTAAGCCCAGGGAACAGAAACCTGTAGTGGGAACAGAAAAACAAACATGGCTGATGCTCCTTACACTGAGAGCAGAGAAACCTCTTGGCAAGGAGAGAGCAGCATCCTGGATTCCTTGCCTGCAGATGGTGTTCCTGGGGCGAGGGGAGAGAGCAGGGGAAGTGAGCCAGCAGAAGATACATGATGGTTGTGCCTGTCTGCTGATGCCACTCTCCTGCCCAGACTGTCCTCTGCTGAGCAAGGGATCCCCGAAGTTCTGCTTTCCGGGTCCCCCCAGCTTCTCTGGATGTCAGGGGAAATAGTTCCTGAGTTGGTCCAGCTTGACCCCTCTTGTGTGTGGGGAAATGGAAACCAAGAGCAACTCTTTCCTCTCTCTGTGATGCCAGGCAGGACATTGCCTGTGACTCCAACCCCACAGAGAGGGGCTTGGCAGGCCCCTGCTGGTTCAGGCAGAGCTTCCGAATGACCTAGAAGGGGTGCCTTTTCCTATGCACCAGCCCAGCATTCAACAGACAGATCAAAGGTCAACAGCCAGTGGCTTTGGGCTTTGTATCCTGTGTGCTCTGCTCTTCCATGCGTAGTCTCTCTTCCTCTCTCTCTCTCTCTCTCTCTCTCTCTCTCTCTCATGCACACACACATGCTCACACACAAGAGTCGGGCAAAGGCCACCTATTCCCTCTCTACCCAACAGACCCACCTCCACAGGCTGATTTCTCATTGATTGGACAGCAGCACCATGACAGCTTCTTATTTGCCCAACAGGGCCCCTGCTGACCCCTGTCAGAGTGGCTTCTCTGATACCGGACAGTCAGTGCCCGTGGGCCTGTGGGAGGGTGGCTCCAAGATTTGGGGAAAAGATGGAAGTTATATCTAGGAACTAAAATGAAAACAAGAACTCTCACATAGTACGCATGGGACAAGGCATCTGCCAGCTTGCCACAGACAGCTCCTGAGGCGGGTATGATTGGGCTGATCACCAGCAGCAGGATTGGATTGCAAGCCTCTGAAACAGGGGCAGCGGAGCATGGGGTCAGAATCTTCAGGCTTCACTTTGGGGAGGTGTTTGGCTATCAAGGGCACAGTTAGGTCTGCTGCTGGTCCCCCGGGAGGGGACACTACCCGCAGGACGCCATATACTGTTTGTCCCCTGGGAGGCTTTATTTCCCTTCTCATCCTATGCCCAATGAGCAACCGGAAGCCCCAAAGCAGCATTTGTTTTCATTTCTTTATTTTGGGCTTTTGAGACAGGGTCTCACTCTGTAGCCCAGGTTAGCCTCAAACTCACTATATAGTCCAGGTTGGTCTCAAGCTTGGTAATCTTCCTGCCTCACCCTCCTGAATTACAGACATATGTTTTCGTGTGTCTTTGTTACTTTTCCAATCACAAATGGTCTTCCTGGAAGCGGTGGCCGGCCATCCTGGCGAGAACCTGACTCATCCCACCGACATGGACTCAGATGTGCGAGAGAAAGTTCATTAGGAATAACCAGGGCACTCCAGTCATACCTCAGGTCCTTTCTGTGACCTGTCTGTAACGTCCTGAAGTCCGGAGGGGGCAGCCACCCGCCTCTAGCCTCCCCTGTGGATCCTCTCCTGCCTCATGCGCTGTTTTTGGTTTTGTCTGTTGACGCAGGGCCTTACTATGTGGCCCTGGCTGCCCTAGAACTCACCACGTGGACCAGGTTAGTCTCAGACTCATAGAGATCCACTTGTTTCTGCCTCCCAAGGGCTGGGATTACAGGCATGGGCCACCTTGAGCCTGTTGGAAATCAGAGGTCAGTATTGGATGTTTCCCTTATCTCTTTCCACCTTTATTGAGAACTAATTTCTTGCTGAACCCATCCCTCACCGATTCAGCTGGGCAGCCTGGCTAGAAAGCTCTAAGGATCTTCCCTCCTCTGAGTCCCCAGCTCTGTGACTACAGACATGAGCCCAGTTTTTGATGTGGGAGCTGGGGATACGAACTCTGGTCTTCATGCTTGTGCCATAAGCACCTCATTGACTAAGCCATCTCCTCAGCCCCACGATGCTTCTTCTGTAAAGCTGGCAATCTCCTTTCTAGGTGTGGGCCTCGGACCCTGTGGAAGGGCATTGGGTAGTATGTGACCCTGAGGCAGAGGCTGCTGTGTAGGGCACCGAGGGAGGAGGGGCAGAAGGGAAGAGGGCTGTTGGGCTCTTGGCCTTTGGAACGCCAAGAGGAGGGGCCGGTGGTGACCCGGGTTTCTACAGAGGCAGAGGGAGGAGGCAGGGCTGGGAAGTGGTCGTGACCTCAGGAGAACATAAATCAGTGTCTCCCTTCCCACTGCTGCGGGCTCGCAGGACAGACCTTTGGGAACTGGTGGCAGCCAGCAGCGCAGGATGAAGGAGGCGGAGGTGAAGAGAGATGTGGCTAGATTCTGCACAGATGACCAGTGTGTCTCCCTACAGGCCCAAGGTGAGAATATTTAGGGTTCTTGCCTATGCTCTGTCCTCTGAGCCCATCCTTGCCAGCCCAGCCATTCACCTCATCCCTGCCTTGGCTCCCTCGTAAATATGTCCAGGCAGAAGAAATGGGAGGACCAGAGGACCAGAACTCTGAGCACCCCGGCTCTATATGGAAACTCCTAGAGCCCTTCACTGGGTACAGTAATCTGAGGGGAGAAAAAGGATGTGCTTTGAGTTCAGATGGGCCTGATTTTGAACCCCAGCTTTGCAATCCACCCAGCTCCTGTATCCTCTGGGGCTGGTGGTCTCTGAGATTATTAATGGACCAACTCCCAGAAGGCTCAGGGCACCCATGACAACATTTCAAGCTCTGTGGAAGGCTCAAGAAACAAAACCATTCCCCCAGGGGGCAGTAATGCTGGATTTGGTCAGACTTGTTAACAAGACTGGGCCCCTGCTGTGTGCCTCTTTTTCACCTCTCTCCCGCCTTCACTCTCTTCTTTCTTCCTGATCACATTTCTGTAGCCATACTCTCTGGGGCAGGTTTTGCGCCTTCGTGGGTTGTGAGCCCTTGATCTTCGGCGTTGTCTTGCCCACACCAAATGCTACCTTTTCCTGCCTGATACTCCTTGTAAGAGGTGTCGCGCTGTTCTCATCTCTAGTGGACAGGCCAAGGGACTGTGCCAGGAGTCCTAGCCAGGCCTAGCCCTCCCAGCACTCTCACACCAGACTCTGGCTCCTCCCTGCAGGGCTAGACCTCCAGCCAGCTGCTCCCGTGCCTCCCGGGATACTGAGGCATGTCCAGACCATCCTGGCACTAATGGTTATGACTATGTTCTTCTCTCTCCTGGCTCTTTTTGTGGTGGGTAAGTTCTCAGGTGCCTTGGGCCACAACTGATTCCCAGAGATCCAGGGGGCATTTCCAAGGGGTCCTCTGGACATTGCTGATCTCTGAAGTAACATTTTACCACCAGCCTAGGCCCAGGCCTGGAGAAAACAGAGCTCATTGTGCCTGGCTCACAAGAACAGAGGCTTTCCAGGGAAACTGTGTGTGCCCTTGGTGCCCTTCCCTCTTTCTAGAACCCTAGCTGGTGTGGGTCATCCTATCATGTCAGGGCTGTGGACTGGCTGACCCAGGAATGGCTATCTCAGCTTCACAGCCTTGGAGACCTGAGAAGAATGAAGATCTTTCTGTCAAAGCCCAGCATGAAGGCGCCAACTATACCGAAGAGGACCCCGACAGTGAGTAGTCGCAGTGAGGACAGGGCCAGGGCAGCTGGGCACTGGGGAGCTGGCACTAGGAGCACAGACCTTGGTTTCCGCTTTTATTCCCATATTCTAGCTCCAGATCCCACCTTCTTCCTGAAAAAAAGATTTTAAGCTTTTTTTCTAATACAGGGTCTCATGAAGTCCAGATTGGCTTCAAATTAATAAGCTAAAGAGGACCTTAAATTTCTGATCCTCCTGCCTCCACCTTTCCAGCGGTAGGATTACAGGTGTGAGACCATGCCCAGATTATGTAGTGCTGAGGACGAAACCCATAACATTGTACAAACTAAGCAAGTATTCTACCAAATAAACTATATTCCCAAACCCAAAATTGCTCTGTTTTTAAGCACAGCTTTTTTGAGGCCCAGTAGATATAAATGCTGGGCACATATTTAAAGCACACACTGACGAATCCCAGTGAAGGAGTGTGCTCAGGAACCCATCTCTACATCAAGGTGAGGGGCCAAGTCACCACCCCTCCGCAGAATTTACTTGTAGCCCCTGGTGATCCCCCACCTCCAATTCCTTCCTGGCTTCAAGCTCAGGTAGTCTCTACCTGTCACGACTAAAGAGCAGTTTATTTATAGAGTTTCATATAAACAGGGGTCAATCATGTTCTCTTTTTGGTCCTTTTTTGGTCATGCGATCTGAAAAAAATATTCTCTGTAGTGCTGGGAATTGAACCCGGGCCAGAGCTTCCGTTTTCTCTCTTCCTTCATGTGCTGCAGCAGGCAGCCAACTCCTCATGCACCTTGTTTTCAGGCCTGCACCCCGTGTGGTCCAACCCCAGAGTCTACGTAGTGCAGGGACCAGCTGGCTTCCTTAGGGTCACTCAGAGCTGTGTGTGGAAGTTTTTCTAATGTATAACGTTGCTGCAACAAATATCATACAGAAGCAACTTAAGGAAGCGTTTATCTTGGCTCACAGTTTGAAGGCATGGTTCATCATGGCCAGAAGGCATGGAAGCAGAGCTTGAGGTAGCTGATCACATTACATCCACAATCAGGAAGCAGAGAGCGGTGGTGCTGGTGCTCAGGTCTTTTTTTTTTTTTTTTTTTTTTTTAATAAATAAGCCTTTCCTTCTTTTTACTAAGTCCAGGACCCCCAGCCCTTGGGATGGTGAAGCCCACATTCAGGGTGGGTCTTTCTGGCTCAGCTAAACCTGTCTGGAAGCTATCTTACAGATACACCCAGAGGTTTGTCTCTGGGTCATTCTAGATCCTTCCAAGTTGACGTGTTAACCATCATAGCCAGGAACATGATGACTTGCCATCTAAACTTCCCTACATAATGGGCCTGGATGGGCACCTCCTGTTTCTTCTTTTCAGCTCATCCCCACTTTGGCAGGGAGGCAGAAATGCAAGAGGCTATGCAGAGGTTTATGAGCTATGTGGAGAATTCTAGCAGCTTGCACAAGGAGATACAGATGCTGAAGTACCGAATGGACAACGCCAGTTCTCAGGTCCAGCTGCTCAGGGGCCATCTGGAGGACGCCAGTGCTGACATCCAGCAGACAAAAGGTGTGCTGAAGGGCTCTGGTGCCTTGGCTTTGGAGACCCAGGCGCTGAGGAACTCCTTGGAGTTGGCCAGTGCTGATATCCATAGTTTGAAAGGAGATTTGGAAAAGACAAATGCTATGACTTCCCAGACCCAGGGTCTCTTAAAGAGCAGCGCGGAAAACACCAGTGCTGAGCTCCACATGCTGGGCAGAGGCCTGGAGGAAGCCCAGTCTGAGATCCAGGCACTGCGGGGAAGTCTGCAGAGTTCCAATGAGCTCAGCTCTCAGACCCGGAGCTTTCTCCAGAGGAGTGTGGACAACACCAGTGCGGAGATCCAGGCCGTGAGGGACCATCTGGCAAGGGCTGGCGAGGAGGTGAACTCATTAAAGAAAGATCTAGAAACAGTCACTGCTCAGACTCAAAAGGCAAACGGCCACCTGGAGCAGACAGATGCCCAGATCCAGATGTTAACGGCTGAGCTGAAAAGCACCCGTTCCTTACACTCCAAGACTGAGGAGGTCAGCAGAGAGACACAGACCATAAGAAGAGGCATGGCTGATGTCTCAGCGCTGAAGTCCAAGGTCCAGGAGCTACAGAGCAGTCTGGAAAAGGCCAAGGCAGAGGTGCAGAGCTTGAAAGCAGATCTGGAGACTACAAAAGCTCTCACTGCCAAGATTCAGAAGGAACAGAGCCGCCTGGAGGCCCTGCAGAGCTCCGCTGCGGCTGCTAGGGAGCAGGAGCAGAAGGCTCAGAGTAAGTGAGGGGTGTGTGTGTGTATCTGGGGAGGGACAGCCTCTGGGTGGGATGATGACCTCTGACCCTTTAGACTCTTTGCTTACCTAAACCTCTGGGGAGGTGGATGGTGTGGAGATGGGATCACATCTAGTGAGATAAGCCAGCTGGAGTAGCCTCAGATGGCTTGTAATCTTACCAGTGTCAAAACAATGCTACACAAGAAAGGCGTAAGGTGAGGAGCAGAGCTGGGGCAAGACTCTCCTGAGCCGCTGCTGTCAGAAGCTGGCGAGACTTTGAACGAGCACGTCCTTGAGCTTTACTGCTCAGCTGTCTGTCATCTCAGTACTCAGGAGCAGAAGCAGGAGGAGCGAGCATGTTCCTGGCTAGCCCAGGCTACATAGTAAGTGTGAGAGCAGCCCAGACTATTTCTCAAAAACAAACAAAGGAGGGTGGCGAGATGGCCCAGCAGTTGGGAACACTGGCTGCTCTCTGCTCAGCTCCCAGCACTCCTCTGGTGGCCCTCAGCAACTCCAGCTTCAGGAGATCCGATGGCGCCAGGCATTCATTTGCTGGGCAGATAGACATGCCAACAGAATATCCAAACATATAAAATGTAAAAAACAAAACAAGTCGGGAGCTCACGCCTGTGATCCCAGCACTCAGGGAGGCAGAGGCAGGCAGATCTCTGTGAGTTTGAGGCCAGCCTGGTCTATAAAGTGAGTCCAGTCCAGCCAAAGCTACACAGAGAAACCTTGTCTCAAAAAAAAAAAAAAAAAAAACACCAACCCAAACCAAACCAAAAAACTCAATAAACAAAGCTAAATGAATTTTTAAAAAGTGGTTGACAAGTGTGATGACACATATCTGTGTTCCCATAGATCAGGAGGTAGAGTCAAGGAGGTTGAGGAGGGTCAGGAGTTCAAGGCCAGCCTCAGGTACACAGTGAGTTTGAGGATGGCCTGGAATACGTAAGATCTTATATTCAAAATGCGGATAACAGGATTGTTTCACAGCCAGATCAAGCAGGCTAACACATATCAAGGCCTTTAACAGTGTGCCAGCACCCAGACATGCAGCTGACACTGTCAGGGGCAGAGAAAACACGCTCCTACCCCCACAACTTGTCGGGCTATGAGGGTAGGCTTGCAAAAAATGACATATTGAGAGAGAGAGAGAGAGAGAGAGAGAGCCCTAGTGGAGGATGTAGCTTGTAGGGAGGTTGGGTGTGGAGGAGCTGGCCACCGGATACCTGGTGAAGCCTCCTCTGGGTGGAATGGTTGGCTGTTCACTGCGGGAAAGAGGCTGCAGGAACCGCAGCGAAGTGGCTTCTGGAGCAGCTGCTGCAGAGCTGACAAGTGGGAGTCGGTGGGAAGTACTGGGGCCTGCTATGTTGTCTGTGTCCTGGGTACATGGGTGCCTGGAAGCCTTCTCTGCTTCCTGCCTCTGCCAGAGCCACCGTTCTCCTCACACACTGGGCTCTCTGCTGCAGCATCAGGGACCGCTGCTTCTCCACTCTGGAGTCCACTATGCTGAGCTCCTCCCTCCAAAAAACATGAAAGTTCAGCTCTGGAACTGAGACCTTTCGGCCTGGGATACAGCGTGGCCTTAGGACTTCAGGGAAAGCTTCAGGTGGTTCTTGTAGCAGCCATGCTTTGAAGGAAAGCATGGCTTTCCTTCCCCCTTTCAGTGTGTGTGGTGTAAGTACACATTACATACGAGTGCGCATGTGCAGAGAGGCCAGATTGTCTCAGTCTCTCTCCACTTGCTCTGTCTGTCCTCTAGCTGTCTGTCTGTATGTGTGTAGGATGGATGGATGGATGGGTAGGTGGATGGATGGATGGATGGGTGGATGGATGGATGGATGGATGGATGGATGGATGGGTAGACGGGTGGATGGATGGGTAGATGGATGGATGGGTGGATGGGTGGATGGATGGATGGATGGATGGGTGGGTGGATGGGTGGATGGATGGATGGATGGATGGGTGGGTGGATGGATGGATGGATGGATGGGTGGATGGGTGGATGGATGGATGGATGGGTGGATGGGTGGATGGATGGATGGATGGGTGGATGGGTGGATGGATGGATGGGTGGATGGATGGGTGGATGGATGGGTGGATGGATGGGTGGATGGATGGATAGATGGATGGATGGGTGGATGGGTGGATGGATGGATAGATGGATGTGTCCACCTATCTGTCTGGGACTACAGAAGAGCCCTGCTGTGCCTGGTCGATGCAGTGCTGTAGCCAGAACTGGGTGCTTTCTGTACGGCAGGCAAGCACTCTGCCCTCTGAGCTGCATCCACAGCCCCCACACCTTATTTTTGGAGACAATGTTTCTCATCAGTTCCGCTAAGCTGACCGTCCAGTGAGCTTCAGAGAGCTGCTGTCTCCACCGTCCAGCACTGAGTGCAGGCACCGTGCAGCACACTGGGCTTCTATGTGGACACTGGCAGTTGAGCTAGACCTCCATGCTCGCACGGCAGGTGCAGCATTAACTGAGGCATCTTCCAAGCCCTCGGACCTTTTCTTCAAGAGCAAATCAGAGAGTATCCGGCTTCTGTTGTAGGGTCTCTATTAGACCTGCTTCCTTCTGCAGTATGGAGGGAGCAGCCATGAGTATCACAGGGCTGTGTTCCAGTAAGACTCTGAGAGCAGTTTGTCCATCCGTGTTTCAACCTCAGACAGTGCCAGAGTCATCGATAGGCCTGGCAGAAGCACGGTACATGCTAACGGGCCAGTCTCCTGACGATGCTGGCACTGCCAGGTGGGGACCACATGTTGAGAATCCCTGCTTCACACACACCATCTCCCACTGAGACGGTGGATCAGAAGGTGAAGTGCTTGGCACCAAGATTGACTTCTGGGTTTGCTCCTCAGAACCCAGATAGTGGGAAAGAAAGAAAGAAAGAAAGAAAGAAAGAAAGAAAGAAAGAAAGAACTCCTGTAGGTCATTCTCTGGCTCCCACATGCATGCTGTGGCCCGTGCATGTGACTCACTTTTGATGAATAAATTTAAAAATGTATGAGGTGCCTTCATCCTGTTCCATCTTCTCAAGTTTGAATGTTCTTACAGAGAACATGGTGTGTATTGGAGTCTGTGGATGGAGATGAAGTCAGGAAGTGAAAGCGGCTACAAGTTGCAGGACTGGAAGCAGACAGAGATGGCTAGTGACAGTCATGAGTGGGCAAGTGTTGTCTGCCAGAAAGCAGGCATCCGCATGGAGTGCTGACGGGTGACAAGCTGAGACTTCCCCGGAGTGACTGGGACGCTTCGGTGGCCTGGAAGGCCACCTCTAGATTATGGCTGTGGGACTGGGGTGTGGGGCCCAGCCCTATCCTGGAGCTGAGTGTTGGCAATTGCGAGGGCTTGACCCGGAACAGCGGAGGCTGGCTTCGTAACAACACTATCCGCTCCTGACTCCTCCCTCGGACCTTTGTTCTAGATGAGCTTCTCCAGCTGATCCTGCAGGGCTGGAAGGTCTTCCAGGGAAGCCTGTATTACTTTTCTCAAGACAAGAAATCGTGGCATGAGGCTGAGAAGTTCTGCGTGACCCAGGGAGCACACCTGGCATCCGTGACCTCTGAGGTGGAGCAGGTCAGAGCTGTGAGCCTGGGGCGGGCTGAAGGGAAGGGTACTGTATCGTTAGGGACACACCAATTTAGGCTCTGTCCTCCTAACGGGTGGTGGAGCCCCACATGTCCCCACTAGGCAAGTGGGGACACCAACAAAGATTGACTGAGTTCCCAAGAGCACTCTGTACTGAGGTGGACACACGGTCAGTTACTGCCACTTGCTCAGGAAAGGAGGAAGACCTCCTAGGAAGGACCAGGGCCAGCTGGAAGGAAAGGAAAAGACACCTGTCCCACTTTTCAAAGTAGGGGATGTTTCTCTCTTGCTTTCCTCAGCTCCTGCCAGCCTTCTTTTCTGAGCATCAGTCTAGATTAAAAGATCCAGTGGCTGATGAAAAAGAGACCCTGGCCCTCTAGGAGCTAGGCTCACTCCTAAACATCTGAAGCCTCTAAAGGAAACACTGTTCTTGAAAGGGCTTGTGCTAGGGGCCCTAAGTGCTGTGGCTCTCCCAGGACCTGCCTGTTCCAGTGCTGCTAAGAACAAACTAGGATGAGGGCTCATGCCCCTTCTCAAGAGTGAGGGCTATTGAAGATGGTCAATATGGGGAAGCTGGGCTTCTGCAGAGGGACCTACCTGCTGCTCTAGGTATTGGACAAGCCATGGAAGGTTCTGGAAGCTCCTGAAATGAGATTGGCTTCCTGTTCAGCGGTCAGGGAAAGAATGCTCTAGAGAACCAGCTCCTCACAACCGTGTCTCCTTTGCACAGGCATTCCTGGCACAGTCCACGAGTACTGTGTACCATTGGATCGGGCTCACTGACAAGGGCACGGAGGGTGACTGGCGCTGGGTAGACGGGACACCATTCGATCGTGCCCTGAGCAATAGGTGAGTCTAACTTCTGTCTAGCACTGTCTGGCATTGACTGTCGCGGTCTTTGGCAGGCTTCACTGTCCTTTGTGCATGATCCTGTCCAGTGAATGCCAGTTGTGTGTCTTTGTGAGTGTTCACATTTGTGTTTGTGTGTGTGTATATGCACTTAGCGTGCACATGTGATATGTGCGTATGGTGTATACGTGCGCTTACACACGTGACGTATGTGAGGTGATACGTGTGACATGTGGTATGTGATGCGCAGTGTCTGCGCTGTGTGATGTGACCCAGGAGACCAACAGAACAGCATCAAGAAAGGACAGGCCCCGGGGCTGGCAGGCCAGTTGTCTTCTGGTCTTTCTGACGTCATCTGTTCATTTGTTGCCGGCCTACTTGGCCCTTGCTCTGTGAAGGAAGGCCTCTGGGGGTTGCATGGTGTGGAGGGCGCTGCAGACGCTGGGTCATCAGTCGCGGGGGGAGGGCACCCTCAGCAGGGCCAGCCTGAGAGCTCCCCCGGTCCCGGTCCTGTCCCCACCCTGAGGTCTTTCTATGCACGGGGAAAGAATCCTGCTCCATCTAGTAGAGTGATGTTGCCTCCTTCCAGGTTTTGGGCAAAAAGACAGCCCGACAACTGGAAACATGAGAATGGAGAGTATGAAGACTGCGTCCACATGCAGAAGCAGTGGAACGACATGAAATGTGGGGCCACCTACCAGTGGGTGTGCAAGAAGTCCACAGGTCAGGCTATGGCCAGCATGGGCCAGAGCTGATCTGCCCTCCCTGGGCCCCAGAGCCTTGAACTCACTTCAGAGCTTCTTCTGTCCTGAGCTGCCCCTTTCAGCCATTTAGAACATGATTGCCCCACACGCTGATGTCTCCTCTGCACCCCAACATGCCTGCCCTGCCGCTCCTCAATAAACACTCAATGAACAGACAGAAACGTGGTCCTCGATTGTCCCCGCGGCTGCCTTCACGCTCACGTCTCCCTGACCGGCCCTCCCTCTCTTGGGTCTTTCTGCTCTGTGGCACACTTTTCTACAGGCTTTGCAGTGACTGTGCAGACAGCAGCAGGGGGTTTACACGGGTCCCAGGGCGTTCCTAAATCACACCAGTGTTCCATGGCTTTCCTTCGGGTGCAGTTGGGGCCCTGCTTCTCTCCCTCGTCCTGCGGGGTCTCTGGTGCCCCCTCATTCATCTCACTGATCTTTGCAGGGATTCTACTTTCTGCTCTCCTTAGGATGAGAACCGCAGTAGCTCTCTGTCGGTGTCTGTGGAACTCCACCCATGCACAAGGAATCATGCAGGTTTCTGCATCTCTCTCTCTCTCTCCTCTCTCTTGATCTTCCTCCTCTGGCCTCTTCATACGCTTCCCTCAAATAGCAATGAGCTCCCTCTCCTCCGCCTGGGTGGAATGCCAAACCTTGGTGAATACTCTCTTCCCTGCTCTGCGGAAGAAGCTTCAGAGAGAAAACCCGGGGCCATAAGCTCCCCACCCGATTCCCAGCTCCTTAACTTGACCCAAAATTTCAGTCTGCTTGTTGTCCGGAATCTGAAAAGAGTTTCCTGTATTAGTGTGATGAGTTTTTGAGTTGTTTTAGCAGCAGGGCGCCTCCAGCTATGACAATGTCCAGAAGAGGAAATCCAGGGCCTGGAGAGACAGCTCAGTAGTTGAGACTGAGCCCTGCTGTTGTAGAGGACACAGTTCAGTTCCCAGCACTCTTATCAGGAAGTTAGCCACTGCCTGTCACCCCCAGCTCCGGAGGCTCCGGTACCCTCGGAGAGTCTCTGCGGGCCCCTGCACAGACCCTTACACAGACGCATGAACTCACACACATCATTAAAATAAATTAAAGATCATGAAAGAAGTGGATCATGTTAGATCTGTTGTTATATTTTTGGCTGAACAGAATTTCAGCTCATTTATACCCATTTTAGCATATTTTTAAAAAATATTTCTCCTCCTCCTTCTCCTCCTTCTTTGTGAATGTGTGTATGTGTCTGTGTAGCCATGGGACCCAGGTGTCTCCATGCTTTATTATTGAAAATTCATACGGTATACTCTGATTATGCTTCTCTTCCTCTATGTTCTCCCAGATCTTCCTCATCTTCTCGCCTATCCAACTCCATACCTTATTTCTCTCTTTCCTTAGAAAACAGGCAAATAAATAAAAACAAGAAAACACTAAAAAAATGGTAAAGCACAAGAAACACACACACACACACACACACACACAGACAGACACACACACACACACACACACACACAGACATACACACAGAGAACAATGAAACCCATAAAACACCAAATTGAAACTCATATATAAGCAAAGACCAGTAAGGTTAAAAACAAAAAACACCCAAAGAAAGCAATATGAGACAAAAAAAAATCTACAAAACCACCGCTGAGTTCTCTGTTGTCCTGGGGCCTGCATGGGTGGGGCCTGCTCTTAGGTGGTTTATAGATCCAACCGGACTCCATCGGGGAAAATTGATTCTTCCTTTGTAAGTGTTGTCAGTTGGAGATAGCTTCTTGCTTAGGCATGGGAGCCTGTGTCCACTCTCTCCTCTCAGTGTTGAACCCGTGCAGGCCCTGTGCATGCTGCCACTGTCTCTGTGTTCATATGAATGTCAGTCTTGTTGTGTCTGGCAGACAGATTCTGCGGTATGATCCATCCCTTCTGCCTCTTACAATCTTTCTTCCTCCTCTCCAGATTGTTCCCTGACTCCAAGGGGAAAGATTGACAGAGATATACTATTTAGGGTTGAGTGTTCCAAGATCCCCCACTCTCTGTGTGCTGGTCAGTTCCGGATCTCTGTATTGGTTCCCATCTACTGCAGGGGGAAGCTTGCCTGTTCGTGGCCGAGCGAGGCACTCATCTCTGAGTAGAGCAGAGTGTTGTCATTTTATTGCTATTTTTCTCAGAACAGCAGGGTTGGCTTCTCACACGAGCAGCGTCAGGCCTAGATTTCATCTCATGGAGTGGGCCTTAAATCCGTGGAGAGGCCGGTCGGCGACACCTGTGTGTTTGGGCACTGCCGCACGAGCGTGTCACTCAGGCAGGCCAGCGCTATAGAGCAAAGGGCTTGCAGCTGGGTTGGTGGTCACCTTTCTCCTCTGGTAGTGTGCAGAGTACCTTTTAGTACCCTAAACATTGGTCAGTATCAGGAAAGACTTTGGTTAGGCACAAGTGCAGCTTCTCTGTGTTCAGTGAGCTATATAAAGGCTGTCTTCAGCAGCAGGGCTTTACCATCAGTGGGTAAAGTTCAATCAATAGCTTTGGCAATTCCATGGGGCTCTTTCCATGAATGGCTAGGGTAGATGAAATCTATTCCTGGCATGGGAAGCTTCATTGGTGGAAAGTTGTCTAGTTGGGGCCTTGTCTCCCTTGTTACTTGGTGACTCCATTTATATGTATGTATTTTAAGCAGCTTCTTTATGTTCCCATATGATGTGATGCCAGGTTCACAGGACCCTCAGAGACCACCAGGAGATGACTCGATGCAATTGCAAGAGAGCTTTATTACAAGAGCGATCGAACTCGGGACCCAAGTCTCACTGGCACAGCAGTAGAGAAGTGGGACCCCGAGCTCTGAGTGAACAGGATTTTTAAAGGGAAAGTCTGTGAGTCGGAGGTTTCCATGGCAGCAAGCAGGGGGGCACAAGCCTTGGCGTTACAGAATTGGGTGAAGTTTAGCAGGGCGGGGTGACCTTTTCTGAGGCACATAATCACAATGGCTAAGGCATATAATCACAATGGCTATTTTTCTAAACCATATCTGAAACATTGGGGAGAATTTT
>NW_026596240.1:12841919-12851964 GCF_907164565.1 Psammomys obesus | reverse complement strand
CTGAATTCAGTTCCCAGTCAAGATCTTTATTTCAAAATGGAGTTATACTCAGGCTACCTTAAGCTCTGCAGTTTGAATATGAATGGCTCCCATAGACTCATGTGTTTGAATGCTTGTCCTATAAGGAATGCACCATTAGGAGGCGTGGCTTTGTTGGGAAGAAGTGTAGCCTTGTGGGAAGAAGTATGTCACTGTAACTGCTCAAACTATGGCCAGTGTGACTTACAGTCTCCTTCTGCTGCCCAAGGATCAAGATGCAGAACTTGCAGCTTCTTCTCCAGCACTACGTCCCTCTGTATGCCACCATGTTTCCCAGCCTGTTATAATGGGAACATTCTGCAACTGAAGCTAGAAACTTCTGAAACTGTAAGCTAGCCCCAATTAAATGTTTTCTTTTAAAGAGTTGCTATGATCATTGTGTCTCTTCACAGCAATAAAACCCCAACTAAGGCAGAAGTTGGTACCAGGAGTGGGGTAGGTATTGCTGTGATAGGCCTGACCATGCTTTAGTTTGGTGGAATTTGGACTTCGGAACTTTGGGTTAGGAAAGCAGTGGAATGCTTTAAGTAGGACTTAATGGGCCATACTAGTAGGAGCATGGACGACAATGATGGTAAAGGTAATTTGAACCCTAGGGAGCTGGCTCAAGAGGTTTCAGAGGAGAAGAATTTTAATATGTTGCCTAGATATTGTTCTTGTGAAATTTTGGTGAAGAACGTACCTGCTTTTTGTCCTTGCCTAAAGAGTCTCCCTGAGGCTAAAGTAAAGAGATTTAGAAACAGAATGCTGTTGGCAGAGGAAATCTCAAAATAGCCTAGCATTGACTCTGTCATGTGGTTATTAATGTTCAGTCTTATGAAGATCTATTTTTTTTAAATGGAGCAAGCTGAACAAGGAAGAATACAAAATGTACAGACTGAGGAGAAAAGGGACACCAGCAAATGGAATGGAACCAAGTATTGTGTTCAAGAAGATAAACAGATTAAGAAATGGAACCAAGGGAGTGGTGACCTCAGGATAAGACCCCTCTCAGTTAAACTTCTAAAAATGGATTAAAGAACAGTTTAAGTCTAGGTGTGGTGGTACATGCCTTTAATCCCAGAAGGCAGAGGCTGGCGGATCTCTAAGCTCAAGGCCAGTGTGGTCTATAGAGTGAGTTCCAGGACAGCTTAGGTAGTAGAAGATACCACTGAAAACAGCTGGTAAAGATGTAATTGAATGAAAGGGGCCACGTTTTAGCCCCAGCAAGCAGTGGAACTTGACAGCTTCTGACAGCTTCTTCGGTTCTGGCTTTAGAGTCAAGGATAGAAGAAAGGGGTATGGAATCTCCCTCCACAAACCAAGGAAAGATGTTGAGGCTAGGAGTGTGTCAGGGGTGTCCCTGCATGGAGGCCTAGAGGGGCCATTGTGTGAAGCTGTGAAGGTGAAGCCTGGGTTGCCTTGGAAACCTCAGGATTCTGGAGATGCCAGACTCGTGGGATATCCGCTAAAGCAAGCTGCTCACAGGAATGGAATCAGCCCAGGAGAAAGAAGTGTGTTGCAGTCAACAAAGCTGAAAGGAGTTGGAGCTCTGAAGAGCATTTTGACATCAGACATGGAGGTGCAGAGCTTGGAGCTTGCCCAGAGGCCAGCTCCGACAATGAGTTCAGCAACCCAAGAAGGAGGTGTGGCGTCAGAGACTAATGTAATGCAGGCACATACTCACACACTTGGTGGATGAAGTAAGGCCCCAACAATTTTATTTTTTCTCCCACAACATACATCCCCCAGCAAAATCTTTCAAGCAGTATAAAAATTACAGTGTGGTTACATTTTATTTTTTAAGTGAATAATTATAGTAAATATAAGTTTAAAAAACCCCAGCATATTCCCCAAACCCTTACATGATTAAATATTTTACATATTACAAGTGAAAAAGAAATTATTCCAAGAACCCACTTATATTCACATCTAAGTAATTTGTTACAGGTTAACAAAGTGTAAGCAAGCAAGGTATCTTTCTCAGCCAGTTCTCTTAGTAGCAGGCTACAATTTGTGGCCACAAAGAAAGGATCGATTTTATTATTTATCTCAAGGAGTAATCTCATAAAAAAAATCACAGATCTAAACTTTTACATATTATTAACAATCAACAATTTCTACCCTAAATCCCCAGGGTGCATACCTCCTTACCAGCAATTTTTTATTAAATCATATCAAGAAGCGGAGGGCAGGGGTACAAGGAATTAATCATCACCTTTGGTCACCAACCCATCTTTGGCAAGAAAGGCACGTCAGCCAGTCAGAGCGGGGCTGCCACTGTTCTAATTCCCTGGTCAAGGGGTCCCTCGCTCAGCTATCGAGAACGGCCTTTCTGAACTTTACATTGTTCCCCAAGATTTCCTACGTCAAGGCCACTAACAAGAACATCTTAACATAACTTCACTAACAATCCACGTCTCCAAATTCTTTCTAAGGGTGGTGGTTGGATCATTAATCTGCTCCAGCAGCAATACTTGGAAAAGATCACTCACTATTACTGTTCAGTGCCAGGGACACTGCCAGTGAGGGGCTGGAGGTCCCTGAGAGTTTTCATACAACTCATAGATTATAAAGGATGTGGTGACTGAAAATGCAAAAAGCAGAGCAAAACTCCACAGTAGCACGACATCCTCAGGACATGCAGTCTTCCGGCCAAGTGCCACCGATCATGGCTGTGCTAACCACTGGGCCACCCTCCATGAGTTCCAAAGCTGTTTGCTATTCCTCTTACATGGACCCTGAGATTTTGGTTTTGCTTCAGCCCCGTATTTCTTCAACACATTCCGTTCCCTGCCTTTTGGAATTGTAATGTATATCCTGTGCCATTATACGTTGGAAGCATAGTGCTGGGGTTAAAGGTGTGAGCCATCCCTGCCTCGCGGGTCTTCTCTCACTCTTGATTTCTTGAGACCAGGTCTCTCACTAAAGCTGAGACTTACAATCACTCTCAAGTGGGCTACAGAATCTATCAAAATGCTAGGAAAGTTTTTTGTTTGTTTGCTTGTTTGTTTGTTTTTTTTTTTTAAATCATTTTGAGGCATGATAGAGAATATAACAGGGACTTTGGTAGGAACTGGAGCCTCTGGTTATAGCTGATTTCCAGGCCAGCTGAGAATCAAGAAATAAAGCATAATTATTATTTGCTTAAGGCCTTCCTTCCTTCCTTCCTTCCTTCCTTCCTTCCTTCCTTCCTTCCTTCCTTCCTTCCTTCCTTCCCAGTTGTACATCTGCACTCTAGAAATCTCATCAAAATTCCCCTCTGCAGTGAAAGGACATGTCTAACCTGGGGTGGAAGCTTAGTGGCTCCTGGTTCTATTTATCAGATTGGAATCCCATCCAAGACACCCCAAAATCCACTTACTAAAGAGGGAAAATGAAAAGTATCATTTTAGCCATCCTTTGAGACGTAGCTTAGCTGTCACTCTTTCTGGAGGAGCCTATAACGACACTTGGTTGCTTCATTTTTTTTTTTTCCGAGTGTCTCTTTGAGCCCTTGCACTTACAACTCTATGTTGAAAATGTCTTAATAGATGGAATTTCCCTCTTAATCCCTAGAAGATGAAGGGACTCCTCAGGCTTCTGCCGCTAACCTCGGCACTGCCTTTCCAGCCCTCTGCAGCTGACAGTACTTCAGCACAGTAGGCTGAATTAGTCGTTCTTGAGGACGAAGTATCTTTCCAGTTTTGAATAGTCATGATTTTCTTCTTCTTTTGAGGCAAGGTCTCTCTATGTAGTCCATGGCCTTCAGAGCTTTCCCTGACTCAGCTTCCTGAGGGCCCCTGTCTTGGGAGTGTAAACATGAACCACCATAGCTGGCTCCAGCATTCTTTTACTATTTTGCTAGATTTAATTTCTAATCGTTCATCTGTGTATATTTCACTTGCAGCCATAGTAAAATGGCTTGTTTTCTGTCTCCGTCCACACACCCTCCACACGCACACATCATGGGTTAGAACAATATTTTAGTTAGAAATAATTATTTACAATCCTATATGTATATATAATATACTTTGATCACATTTCCCTCTCCAGTTATCCCTTCCTATCCCTCCCCACTAGATAACTCCTTCCTCCTCCTCATTTGTGTCTTTTAAGTTAGGGCTGCTTGCACGCATTTTCCTGGACCATGGACAACTTCCCGGTAGCTACACCCTTGAAGCAAAATGACTACTCACTCGCCAGCAGCCATTAACTACCAATAGCTCCTCAGCAAAGAGTAGGGTATCATGAAACCTCTCCCATCTAAGCTAGAACTCAGAATGGCCTAATCCTACGTAGATCTTGTGCAGATAACCATAGATGCTGTTGGCTCATGAGTACAATGGTCTTGCCAAGTCCTCAAGCTCGGAGTGTCTTACAGCACTCCTCTCCATTCTCCGACCCTCAGGCTCTCTCTGGCCCCACCGTCTCTATGTTATACAGATGCTCTGTTTAGGCCTGCGCATTTGATAGTCGCTTCTCATTAACTATTGTATTTTCCTTGTATTACTTCTGTTCTTTATTTTAGGGTTTTGTAGCATCAGGAGTTAGTATTGAATAATGTCCTGCTTTGGGGAGATTTTCTGAGCATATGAACAATTTTTACAGATGTTTCATGAGCACACTGTTTACATTAAGTTTAGCATTTTATTATGCAAGTGTCCTACATCCTTATTTATGCTTTATTTGCTCAAGCTAGCAATTTCTGTGAATTAAAAAAATCCATTTTTCATATATGTATGTGTGTTTGTGTGCGGTTATGAGCCCATGAGTGCACCTGAAGAACCCCCAAAAAAGGGCATTGGATCCCCTGAAGGCTGAAGTTACACTTGGTGCTATGTACACAAGTCAGGCACACACTTTTAACTGCTGAGCCATCCATCTTTCTAGCTCCTGTGTTTTCTTTTTTAACACTTCCTCTGAGGAAGTTCACATAGACATGCATTCATCTGGGGAATATTTACTGTGTGTCTTCTGTGGGTCAAATACTTCCCTAAGTCCCTAAGGGACTCAACAGTGAACCAATATTACAATCTCAGCTCTCACAGGGCCAGTCCTGTGGTAGGGAGAAGAGGAGGGAAAAGTAAGGCATAAGCCACAGGAAAGACGCTGTGAGCCAGAGATCCGGGGTGCTGGCATTCTGGAGAACAGGAAGCCATACTTCACTCCAGCCACCACTGTCAACAGACAGCAGGGCGAGCCGGGCATGGAGGCGCACATCTTTAATCTCAGAATTGAGGGGGCAGAAGCAGCAGATCTCTGTGAGGTTGAGACCAGCCTGGACTACATGGTGAGTTTCTGGACAGCTATGGTCATGTAGACAGACCCTGTCTCTTAAAGGGTGGGGAGGTACAGAGAGAGGACAGGGCTGTTGCTAATACCCTGAGACCAGTGCTCAGGTCCAGGCTGGCTACTTCCCCTCCAGAGGTTAACAGAGGCAGCCAGATGAAGTTCTTCACAGACTGACTGGAGCCACCTGAGGAGACAGAGATCCTCAGCTGATTTTGGGGAAGTGTCGGCCTGTCACCCTGAAGCGCTTGTTCACCCTGTCTGTCCCATGGGAACTTCAAACATGTGCTCTCTGTGGCATGGAGTGCTTTGGGGTGCCAGCAGCCTGCGGCAATGCCCCCACCTCACACGTTGTGCTGTTGGTGTTCCTCGACCGCCAGTCTGAAGCTTACAACCGACAGAAGCCGGGGCTCTACAGATTGCCAGGAGAGCATGACTCTAAAAGAGAAGCTGTGGTTCTCACAGTTGGTTTTCTGAGGCTGAGGAGCAGTTTCTTAGTCAAGACAATGAGCCCTTTGAAAGAAAATGTGACAGAATTAAAAAAAAAAAAACTTTTACTTTTGTGTGTGTTGCTGTGCTTGCAGAAGTCAGAGACAACTCTGTGAAGTTGGTTTTCTCTTTCCCTTTACCTGGGTTCCAGGAATTGAAGTCAGATCAAGCTTGCCCTGCAAGTACCTTTGCCCATTGAACCATCTTGCCAGCTCTCTGACAGACGATGAGGAAGGTCAGCAAACAAAAGAAAGTATGAAGTAACTCAGTCACCCAACAATTCATCCCTCACTTTATGCTGCACATTTGTAAACTTAATGACCAATCCTGAAATTTAGGTCCAGGACTACTCCTGCCGGAGTGCCAGGTTGGACAACACCCCATGAGAGGCGTCTTCCTTCTCTCTTGCTTTTAGTTATAACAACAGTAATGCTGACTCATGACAACAAGTTCAAGGCCAGCCTGGACTACATGAGGCCGATCTCCAAAAGACAAATTATTATATAGGATGAACCTAGAGTCAAACTTTCCACATAGTTCCCATCATCCACCTGTCCAGTGCTCACTGGGTTGAAGATGGGCTTTCTGACTCCCTCCTCACTCCACGGAGGGATCTCTCTAGCCCGGCCCTCAGCAGACAGGGAGACGATGCTCCTGAGCTTTAGAATGTGCACACAGTTTAGTCCAGGTTCCTCTGGCCCTCATCCTCTGCTGCGCTCCCAGCCCTGCCTGGGTGGCAACTCCTCTGTGGTCAAAGCACACACGGGGCTCTGCACAGGCGACTTTTTTCTTGCGACTCATGGCTCTGAAGGGCCATATGGAGAACAAGAAGGGTTTGACCCAAGGGTCCTTGTGAGGAAACAGTCTCTGGCTCTTCCCTAGGGAGGAAACCAGGGCCAGCGCCTGTGTGTCTGTTCCCCTTCTCCGTTTCTGCTGGAGATGCACTTTTGACCCACTGTGAAGTCTGCTGCTGGTGTCGTCAGGGCCGTCACCCCAGCTTGCATATGGTGACGGTGCAGGAAGGGAGCCAGGAGAAGAGAAGGTGGGCTTTTTGCTGAATTCCTTCTACCAGCCCCCCTGAATGAATAGCAGCCTCCCCAATTTTTATCATTTTTTATCTCTTTCCCCCAAGGTGTGGGTTGACCAGTATTCTGGAATCTGGGGCAGGAGGATGACTTGTGCCCAGAAATTCAGACCTACTCAAGGCAGTGCAGGATGAAGTCTCAAATACAAAATTAATAATAATAATAATAATAATAATAATAATAATAATAATAATAATAATGACAACAACAGTTAAAGTAATTTGGGAAATATAATGAAAGTGGTAAGACAGGAAGAGTTGCAGCAAATACCAAGCATGTGGCTGGAACGGGGGACCCTCATAGCAGGGAACACAGGGGATCCTTGCTGCTTTGCTGGAAACTTTGCAATCTGGTGCTTTTGTCTGAGGATGGGACTCAAGCCTGCATTGTGCTGGCAAGGGTATACGTCTGAGCACTTCTGGCAGCTTTATTACAAAGATTTACAGAGTGTGTAAATGTGTATTTGTACCTTTCTTTGTGTGTGTATGTGTTTACATGCATCCAGTGACTCAGACCCATGAAATCAGAAGCTTGGGCACAGGCACCTCAGTATGTGTATGTGTGGAAAGAAGCCTCCCTGGTGATTCCAGCCTGTGTGATAACCTGAGAAGCGTTCACAGTCAGCACCTACAGGATTTTAGGGGATGCCCACAGGAAACACGCAGATCTGCAGCACTGAGGCCCAACATCTGCAGGGGACTCCCCCCTGCACCCTGCCCTCCTCTTGGTTTCCCCAGATTCATCCTTTCTCTCCCTTCACCCTTCCTAGGCCTCCTGCGAGTGGATGGCAGGTGTAAAGCCTTAGACCAGGGACCTCCTTGTGTGCCATCTTGAACCTAGATCTCCCTTCTCCCCACCGCATGTTCTGACACACAGTGAGTCCTGCCCTGGCCTTCTCAGCTCAGAGAGAAGGGGCCCTGGGTCTGTGGCCATCTAGCCTAGCCCTGCCACGCACTGAGCTCATTGGAGCAGTAGCCTTGTCCTGGCCAGGAGACGGCACCCCACAGCTCTCCTCCCACCCACAGCTCTGCCTTTGTATCGCCTCTTCACCAGCGTGCCAAGAGTGGTGCTTCGTTGACGTAGCTTCTCTCACAGGGCTGGGCACTCAACTGTCACTTAGTCTCTGCATTTGGACAAGTTAGGATGGACAAACACTAAAGAGAGAACCAACTGCAAAAAACAAGAAGTTCCTGGCAGCATTCGATGTTCAGTTATGCCAATGAACCAAAAAGAAAAAAGGTGAAGCATTCAGAGGCACGGGGAGAAGCCCTCCTGCTTTAGGCCAGCCTGTGGCTGACAGTGAGGCCCTGTCTCAGAAAAGAACCCACACAACAAAATACGCACAGAATGACAGAACCAGGGTCACCCCAGTTATATAAGTTGCACAGCAGAGGAACTCAGGCAGCATATAAAAATGCTGTCCCCTTTAACAATGGGGTTAGACTTCTTTTGTTCTTTGAAAAGTACTTTGCTAGTGAGTTCATGCCAGAGACAGCCCCTGCCCCCCTTACTAGGGAACCCACTTGAAGACTGAGTCTATGGGCTACATCTGAGCAGGGGTTTTAGGTCCTCTCCATGCATGGTCCTTGGTTGGGGTATCAACTGGCAGGCTCTCTGATCACCTCCCCCTGGGCTGTGCAGCCTTGCCAGGCCACAGAGGAAGACAATGCAGCCAGTCCTGATGAGACTTGATAGGCTAGGGTCAGATAGAAAGACCTCCTCTATCAGTGGACTAGGGAAGGGACATAGGGGGAGAGGAAGGAAGAAAGGTGGAATTGGGAGGAGATGAGGGAGGGGACCACAGCTGGGATACAAAGTGAAATAATTGTAATAACAATAATTTAAAAAATGGAAAAAAGTACTTTGCTGTACTTGTTCTAAACAACAAAACATGGGGACTAACAATATGGGGAAATGTTTGTGCTGTTTAATGCCAGGGGAAGACTTCTCAGGAACCCTCAGTTCTTGCTTGGTGTAATTGACTCACTCTGCACAGAAGGTCTAAAAATCGGAGGTTATTAGTGGCTGGGGATGCAGAGAAGAATAATGTCTCATGTTTACAGGGTGTCACTTGAGGAGAAGGAACTGTATTTAGGCACAATGAGTAAGCATGACAGCTCCGTTCCTGTCTCCATTGTCTCTTATATGTGTCTGCGTGACCCTGTGGGTGCATGCCCATAAGTGTGCTGGTATGTACACATGCATGTAAAGGAAATGACCAGCCTCGCGTGTCCTTCCTCAGGAGCCACGCACCTTGCTCTCTGAGACAAGCGTCTCTAGCTGGACCTCCGCCCTGAACGGGGTAGGAACTTCATTGACTTAGCTATCTTCCCAGTCCTGTCCCCCTCCCCACAAAGGTGTCACTATATAGCCCAGGCTGGCTTTGAACTATGATACTCCCATTTTTAGTCTCAAAATCCTAACCTCCACTTGAGACAGCAAGTAAAAAACAGGTACTTAGGAAACCAGTAGTTTTCCTGCCAAAATCACCTATGAAAGAAGGCCAGACTTCACATCAGCATGAGGCAGAAACCAATGAACTCCCAAAGAAAACATTTAAAATACTAGAACAGGGTTCTGGGGATGAAGAGAAGCCCAGTGCTTAAGCGCTCAGTGTGCAAGCGTGCCATCTGGACCAGGGTCCTGATATCAGCACCCACACAACAACCCAGGGTCCTGTGCCCTATAGCCCACTCCTGACCAAGATGGAGTCAGGAGGACTGTGTGGCTTGTTGAAGTCAACCTAGCAGAGAGACCCTCTAACTCCAAGTTCCAGGAGAGACCTTGCCTGAAAGGAGCACGAGGAAGGGATACAGAACAACACTCAATAATGTCTGCTAGTGTTCATACGGGCACATGCAGACGGGCACACACATACTGCGCACACACGCGCACAGACACGGCACCAAAACCCAAATACCTAGAAAATGAATGTGTTCCACTTAATTCTGCTTTATGAAATCGTTTTATACATGTTAAATAAATTATCATATTTTGTTTTAAAAAAAGATCCAAAGGAGAAAAGCATTAACCAGGATCAAGCTTCATCTCAAAATTTTCTCAGAGAAGGAACTGAGAGAGAATAAGCACAAACTTAAATTACCACATCATGCAGCTCCGTGAGCTGGGCACACCATGAGACCTATAAAAGGGGCAGCTTCCCCTCCTCTGGGGTTCCATTA
>NW_026596240.1:12839755-12841909 GCF_907164565.1 Psammomys obesus | reverse complement strand
GTGATTATCCCCACAGAGGGCCCGATCACTGTCACTCGGAGAATGAGAAGAGCTGATCGTCATTCAGGAGGACCTGGGGCTGCACTTTAGGCTGGATCCACGTTAGCAAATCTGACATCCCCGATGGTGGGGCTCCTCTTCTCTGTCCCTTAGAAGCACACTGGGCAAGTCCTTCTCTCAGCTGAGTTAAGCCATTCCACGAGTTTGCTCTCTGAAAGCATGTGAGTGTTTGTGTTCCAACAAGGAAGGTTTTTAAAACAATTGTAAACTTTATCTGTTAATAAAAGTATTTTTTTCAAAGTTCCAGTTCCTTGTGAGCCTGGATGGTGGAGGTCAGCTGTCACAAGGCAAATGTGGACATGCTCTAGAGCTCGCACCTGAAAGCTATATATTGGAAACATTTAAATAAGCCAAGGGAGTTCTTTCTAATGGTTGCATTTTTTTCTTTATGGAGCAGACTTGCCTTTGTGCACACCCAAGAGCTCCTCCATGCATATTTTCAAGCATTTGTACATGCCATACGTGTTCTGATGATCGTCAAGGAAACACAGTTCCTTCCTTAGAGTGTGCTTCTCAATGCTGTTCTTTCAAGACCTGAAATCCACAGAACAACTGCTTTCCTTGGGATGTAACAGGTATAGGAGCACAGCTGGGTGCCTTATTTCTAGATTTAGGAGCTCACAGCCACTTGAACTCAACTCTCGGGAAGTGCTGACCTATGGGACATCATCTTGTGCCTTCATCCTTTTCTTTTCAATTGTATAAATCATTACTGGCTTGCATGCTGTGCCTGGGGACACAAATGGGAGATCACACGAAAATGAGCACCTCTTCACACGAGGCAGAGTGCACTATGTTCTCCAGGAGGCAAATACAAGGTGGGCGCTGTGGGTTTCAGAGGAGTAGGGGCCAACCTGAGCTCACTTACGGCGACTTGTAAAGACTACCAATGGGGAGTCTCGTGGGGAGGGTCAGCACTGAAAAATTACACTGTGCTCCTGGGTCAGCTAGTTCTGTTGGCTGAGATTTGTGGTTGGTATCAGAAAGGCATAATGATATGCCTTTCATAATGATATGCCATAAGATATGGTTGACATGACCCATCAGAGCCATGCTCTCCCCATGGAGCCACATGTGGTCAGGAAGAACCTGGCTTCTGAGTAAAGGGAGAACTCCTCAGGCTACTTCCGGAAGAATAATGCTATGACCAAAGCCAGACTGCAGAGGTGAAATGAAGGAGTTGCAAGACTGGTTGAGGGGCGGAGGTCAGCTAAGGTTTAGGGGTGCTAACACTGAATGATGATGCGAGGGTGATGACGATATGTGGGGGGATGTGGGATCTCAGAGATCCAGGGAGTGAGGACTAGGAGGTGGCAGGTCTGTGACAGGGCAGGCTTGGAGCTGGGCTCGGGGATGGCAGTGACCTCCCATAAGCATGAGTCGGGCATCTGAAGGAGGACTGACTTTGGAAGTGGGGTTCAGTCCTAGTGTGTGTCATTTAAGGCACTTGTGAGCTCAGATCTGAGGGGCCATGGCTGGCAGTTGGAGGCAGGTTCTGGGCAGCCAGATAAAAGCAGGAGAGGCACCTGGAAGGCTTTTGCCTGGAGCTGGCCTAGGACGCCTGGGGAATGGGAATGCTGGCTGCAAGGGAAATGATTCCCTGCAGCTGAGGGGGAGGCTACAGAGGGGACCAGCTGACCCAGTGGGGGTGAAAGACAAACAAAGCTGCAGGAGAGCTGGTCATGAGGTTCCCAGAAGCCACATAGCAGGGACAGTGGCAGAAGGAATTCAGGATGTGACCCAGGGCCAGGCTTCAGCAGGAAAGGATTCAGACCTCCTGCTGGAGTGGGAGCTCATGGAGGAGGTTGGCTTCATGGGTTGTAGGCCATGGTGGGCAGAGACTGTAGAGTCTAAAGGATCACGGGAAGGTGGGAAGTGTACTGTCACACTCCTGGACTCCCAGCGCTCCGGTGGGCGAGACTGCTGGGTGGTGACTTCGGAGCCATCCTGGGCTACACAGGAAGACCCTGCCTCAAGAAAAGTCATTGCATGAGAGCTATGGCTGTGGTGGAGCCTGTCACTACTGTCACACTGAGGCTCGGATCTAGAGGCAGGGAGTATGATGAGGCCAGTCTTTGCAGAGCAGCCTGCAAA
>NW_026596240.1:12783471-12839745 GCF_907164565.1 Psammomys obesus | reverse complement strand
GAGGCAGGGAGTATGATGAGGCCAGTCTTTGCAGAGCAGCCTGCAAAATTCTGGGTTAACAGAGTACTGGCACGTGTGGGAATTATGAAATGTTTGATCGTGGTTTTGTCTTTTTTCTTTGACTTCTTTTAGTTATCCAAATATTTGATGTTTTAAAATGTAGCTGATGTGTTCGTGCACATACATGAACAGTGTAGTTTAATGACTCCTTGAGCAAACATCTCTGTGCATATACTACTTAGAGAAGGAAAAAGGAATCTGCCAGGAGCCTGACCCACCTTTCCCACAACCTTCCTCTGAGACTGACCCTTCTCTTGCTCCCACTATCCTGTCCTCACTTTCTTTAGGGTTCACCCCTAAGTGTGCCTCCCTGCATGCTGCACCTCAGCACTGCTGGGTCTCACCCTCGTGAAATGCAGCGCTGAGGTACGGAACTTTACATCTGCTTGCTCGGCTTAACATCTGCAAGGCTCCCCCCCATTCAGCCATGCAGTTGTCTGACGGGTTTTATACCTGGTAAGCCAGAGGAGAAGGGGAGGGGAGGCAGGGGGGGTGAGGTAGTATGACAGTCGGACAGTACCCCCTCAGAAGGGCAGAGTGGCTCCTCTCACATAAGGAGAAATCACACAGGTCCCACGGGCAGGACTGAAGCAGGCAGCTGAGGATCCAGAGAGATGCTGAACTCATATTTGAGGTAGCCATGGGGACTCTTGGTGAGGATGGAACCAGAATCAGCTGTTGGTAGATGGAAAGCAGAGGTGTTAGAAGCTGGAATGTTACTGTTTACACATCAGGTAGAAGTAAGCCTGGATGAAGAAAAGAGTCTTGCCCTCAGTGAGGGACCATCTAGGAAGAAATTCAGAGAACCTGGGCTTATTTTGACCTCCATGAATCAGGAGGACAAAGTAGATTGTTCCCTCTTCCTTCTCCACCTAGCACACCAGAGTGTTCCCCTGGCATGCTTTGAGGAATCATGGTGGGGCAAGTCGCTGAAGCGCCTTGGCCTACCTTCCTTGGTGGATCAGGCATGGCTGGCTGGGCTCACTGGGAATCCCTGGCTTCTTTTGTCTTCTCAAAGCCATCTCACCCAGACAGCCTCCTGTGCAGTTGATTTACAATGCCATTTTGGGTAGCAAAGGATGATGCCTGAATCCGTCCCAGTGGTGTGTTCCCCTGGACACAAACAGTGAACATGTGGGGTTCAGGTCCATTCTCCATGGATCAGACTATTTAAAAACTTAATAAAACAGAGTACCTTAACTGTTTGTTATAACAGCCTCCCTTTCAGGCACATAGTCTGATTAACACCAGCCACTTTGAAAAGATATGGTGACACCGCTGAAGGTTTTCTAAGACAAACCTCAAGAAGACTCCTCAGGAGCCCGAGGTTGAAGACATTCCACTCCAGACACTATCTGAGTACCATCTCTCTTCACTCCCAACGCCATGTTTCCTCTGAATTCGTCAGCAGAGCTAGTGTCGGGAAAGCCAAGAACCAGCCTGCTTTCCTTTGCAGTAAACGTCTGTGCCCTGGGTGCTGTCCCACAGGGTCTAGCAGACTCTGGGTTTAGCCTTCCCTCTTTATCCTCACACTGGTAGATCTGAACAGACCTAATTCTTTGCTTGATTCTTCTTCCTACTCATTTCTACTGCCGAGTTCCTCTGCCCTGAGAGGATGAAGCAAGTCGGGCTGGTGTAGCTCAGTGGCAGGGTATGTGCTCAGCAGCCGAAGGCCCTGGATTCCATTCCCAGTAACATGGGGCAAGAAGTAACAAAGTATGGAATCCATTAGCTTATTCAATAGTTATGAGATGTTACTTCGTTCTTTATCAATACGACATAAGCTAAGTAAATTCCCAGCAATGCTTATAAAAGAAAGCATTTAATTGGGGCATGTTTATAGTTTCAGAGGTTTAGTCCATTATCATTGTGGGGAGCGTGATGTCATGCTGGTAGACATCGTGCTGGAAAAGCAGCAGAGAGCTCTACATCTGGATCCACAGCAGCAGGAAAAAGGAGCCACTGGGCTTGGCATGGACTTTTAAAACCTCAAAGCCCACCTCTACTGACATACTTTCTCCAAAAGGCCACACCCATTCAAACAAGGCCACCCCTCCTATTCCTTCTCAAGTAGTTCCAATCCCTGACGACCAAACACTCAAATCTATGAGTCTATATTCAAACCAGAATAGCCAGCTATCTGAATACAAAGGAGAAAGCCAAGTAGGAGGGCAAATCAAGCATATTTGATTCTGGAATTTAACCTAGAAAGTAGGTCTCACCTCCCTTGGAAGTGGTTTCTTCTCCCAGTTGTGTATGACCACATCTCGGTGCATCAGGTCAGCCTCGGGTCAGTGACATCCTGGCACTTTACTCCACATCAGCTTGGACTTTTCCATAAAGTTGGGAGCCAAAAGAAATGCAGCAACATAGTGAAAGGACCAGAACCCTGTCCCAGAAATGTGTAAGAGCCAGGGATGTAGCCACAGAGACCCAGAGAAGGCTAAGATCCTGGGATCAGAGTGCCAATCCCAAGAGGCAGAAGTGTGTGTGTCCCTACACGTGTGTGTTTATGGTTTGCATCATACTCCTGATCCTAACAATAAAAACCAAATGAAATTTCAGCTTTCTTTTGTAAAACATATATATAACTCATTACTTTTGTTTATTTCTGTAACTTCATTGTGGAGGCTCTTAAAACAGATAATGGTTTGACTTTAATTCCGTGTCTCTGTAGATTTGTGGGCGTGAGTTTAGTGCCTGTTGTGGTGAGAAGAGGTGACCCAGTGCCCTGGATCTGGAGTCAAGCAGTTCTGCTCCCCTGCCCGAACAGTGGGTGCCGATAAACACAGCACCGTCTCTCCAGCCCCACCGTGCAGTCTCACGAACCAAACACAGATGAGGGTTCAGCTAAGTGTGAGGAAGAACTTTATAACAGTTCTGTTCCAAAACACCTAGATCTATCTTGGGATATAATAATGTTTAGGTACCAGGATGCTGACATAGAGATTGTACAATCAAAAAAAAAAAATCCTGGAACAGCAGTGCCGGGCCTGGAACCCGATGTCATGAACCTTTCCAAACCTGGCCATGGGGAAACACATCTGTAATGCCAGCACTTGGGAGGCTGCAGCGGGAGGAACACCAGTTTGAAGCAAGATGAGGCTACATAGGCAAACTGCGTCAGACTGACAGATTCTTAGGGAACACCTCACCTTTACTATCTGATTGGCATCATGACTCCAACACTGCAGTGAACTTACTGGTCCCTTTTCATAAAAACTAGTTCACAAGTGACTCTGGAAAATCTGTGCAAAGATACATGGGAAGACACTGCCTCTGACCGTGAGGAGTACTAGGTAGGCGTGCTGGGTCCCAGACCCATTACCATAACTGCCACTGACATCACGATCTCACCTCTAGGCTGAGAACTATTGGCCTTCAGTGAGCTTCTTACACCAGAGGCTCATGGCTGGGGACGTGGCTCAGGGAGGGTGCTCCTGCTTCAAGCACAAAGCCCTGGTTCCAATTCCCAGCACCAGCGAAATCTGTCATGGTGGTGTTTGCCTAAAACCCAGCACTGGGGAGGCAGCAGGAGGCTAAGTTCTGAATCATCCTGGGATACCTAGGTTATGTGGTCTAGCCTGGGTCACATGAGACCCTCTTTTGGTGCGATAGAAAAAGTGTAAGTGGTTTTAAAAAGGAGTTTCCCATGCTTCACCCACATTTCCTTTTCTCCAACTGCGGGACTGCAGCCACGCCACCATCCAGAGCCGTGTGGTGACTGTCACAGATGAGACATAAGTTGAATCCCACACACCTACATCAGTGGGAATTTGTGTGTGTGTCTGCATGTGTGTGTCTCTGTGTGTAGTTTTCTATATATGAGTGTGGTGTATATATCTGTGTATATGTTCAACCTGTGTCATATATGTTACATCTGTGTCATGTATGTTCACTGGTGTGTATGGATGGCACACTGTGCTTACTCACAGAGCTCAGGGAAGATACTAATATATCCTCCATTAATGAAGCTTATTTCAGGGTAGAACAGTATATTAGGAGTTCAACGCAAGTTGAGAATGACTTTGTTAGATGGTGTGTTTTCTAACAGGTTAAGATTATATTTTCTAGCCAGGAACCAGTATGGCTATAAAGGCCCAGTGCACTCAATGCTGACCTGCCTCACCTGCCTCAGGATGCCTGAGGACAGGTTGTAATGCCAACATTCACAAACCAACTGAAGAAGGATGAATCCTTCCATCGGCCAACATCAACACACGTCTGACTCTGCTCAGAGGGTTTCTGTGAGACACAAAGTCTTGTTTAAAAAAGCGAGGCACAGAACTTGAACCTGATGACGTGGAAAGCTTCTGGTGCAGAAGAGCTTCGTTGCTTTTTGATTGTAAGCCCAGACGAGGCTTACCAGCAATGCAGAGTTTTTGGGAGAAGCTGAAGTCCCTGGTACAGACAGCATGGTGTCTTCCCGGGCGAGATGCTTGACTCGTCAGCACGGCGCCCCAACACCATGGAAACCGAGAGCAACGCCAGCGCTTACAAGAGAACAGCCTATTGGTGGGGATTCTCTGCTGGGCTCCCAGGAGAACCTTCGAGGGTGCTGTTTGGGGCTTAACCTCTCCATGCCTTCATCTTTTGGGTTTGATCATCACTGACTTGTGAGGCTCCAGAGCATCACAGCTACGATAAGGACTTCTGGAACAGCGTGGACCAGCTCACAAGCTCTGAGGGACAAGAGGAGATGACTGCAGCTCTGTGGACTGTGTCGCAGTTGTCTCCTGTAAGTCAGTGTGAGGCAGCCCTCCTGCCCTCCTCATAGTCCACGTCAGCCCCGCCAGATTGCCTGGTCCTACAGCCATGTTTTCCTGATGACCATCGTCCTGACTGAGCACTGTGGCCAGCAAACACAACTCAGCAAACCACGGAAGTCTGGCCTGCAGGGAGTAGTCTGCTTGCCTGAACAGGTCTCCTGGAAGTCAGAAATTGCTCTGAAGATTTAATGACCTCACTGCTGAAGGTAGTGCCTGCTTCTGTCCACCAACAAAACTGGTGTCCTGCAAAGGGATGACAGGACAGAGGCACCGTCAGTGACAGACTGGCAGAAGCAGCTCACTATGGACTGTGAGTAGGTGTGACTCTCTTTGCTGCTTCTGCTCATGTTGGCCCTGCCTAGAAGTGAAGCTACGCAGAACACACAGTCGCTCTCCATAAAGTCCACAGAAACAGATGTGCAGTTTCCTTAAAATGCTATTTAATTCTACAATAAAAGTTCACAGTTGTGTGACTCTCTTGAGTCTTCTTTCTGACCAGGCATCACATAAACATACCAAATGAGAGATGTGATCGCCAGTAAATAGGATTAATGAGGTACTGGAGGGCAGCTTAGTCCTGTTGTTTATTTATTTCTCCTTTTTTTTTGTTTTTCTTGATTTTTATTGGGACTGGATCTCACAGTGTGAAGCACTATCTGGCCTGAAACTCACTATGTAGTTCAGGCCAGCCGGAAACTTAGAAAGAGCCACTGGCTCCTGCCTCCCCAGGGCTGGGATTAAAGACTTAATTCTAATGCCTATAAATTTTAAAACGTGTTCTTTGACACTGTCTCGTATATCTATAATATACTTTAATCATATTTGCTTGTCAATGCTCTCCTGCATCCTCCTCCAACTCCTTTTGGAACCCCTATTCCCAACACATTCCCTCCCTCCTACTTTCATTTCTCATTATAAATGTACATTTATTCTCTCTCTCTCTCTCTCTCTCTCTCTCTCTCTCTCTCTTTGTGTGTGTGTGTGTGTGTGTGTGTGTGTGTGTGTCTTATAGATCTGGACTTAACACTCAACACTTGTTCTCAACCCTCTGATGAGTAATGAGTCTATGTATTAACCATTCCCCATGCAAAAGAAGTGTCTTTGATAACGGGCTCTCTATAAACATAAATATCTGGGAGGCAGTTTGGCAACATGTCCATTTAGAAAAATGACAATCGCGTGTTTTCTTCCCCTGGGCCTTTATGCTCCATTGTGTGAGATTATGATTACAGCCTTGGGCATATCATCCCCAGCATTACAGTATGTAGAATCCACTACTGGCCAGAAACCGATGACTCTTTTCTCCCAGCACCACCCTGCATAAAGAGAACTAGGCAGCAGGATGAAAGTTCATCGTTCGGTTTCAGCTAATTTCTCTATGTGCCAAGATCAAACTGTGGTTTGAACAGTAGGGTCTTGTCATTTACTTCTGGTGGGTAACCAGGAGAAATTATAATGGCGTGTATTGTGCTGGAAGCCTCGGGCCTCCCTGACTGAAAGCACAGGGGGGTTATCTCACAGTGTGACTGAACTTTTTCTCTGGTAGCCCGTGGCTTGTGGAAACAGCCTGAGCACACCACGCAGGCGTTCTCTCGGGCAGGCCTTTCTCCTGAAGACTCCATCTTCAGCTGGAGTGTGGAAGTCTTTTCAGGGTCCCAGCCTACATACAGCTTCCTGGTTCCATTGCCTACACATCTATCCACGCTGCTGAGTTCACCTGCTGACCCTTCCAGGACCACGCCAAGCCTGGCTCATGTGGCAAAGTTTCTGGCCATTGAGAGATCTTGTCTCAGAATTGGAAGATGCCTGAAAAGCAACATCCAAGTTTGTCCTCTGACCTCCACACCTACATGCTGGGCACACCATCTTTGTTTTCAGAACCTCAATTTACCTCATGGGACTGTGCCAGGGAAGGGAATGGTGTAGCTCCACCTTAGTCTTTGTAGCTGAGCGAGCCAGCTTCCTGCATCTGTTTCCTTCTCTGTGGAATGGCAGTAGCTGGAGAAGACCCTCCTGGGCTAGTGTGGGACCTGGAGCCACCAAATAGAACCCTGCCTGGAGGTACATGCATGGGATTTCCCACTTGGGAGATAGAGAGACAAGGGTCAGGAATTCAAAGTCATCTTTCATGACAGCAAGTTCAAGGCCAGTCTGGACTACATGAGGCCAATCTTCAAAAGACAAATTATTATATAGGATGAACCTAGAGTCAAACTTTCCACATAGTTCCCATCATCCACCTATCCAGTGCTCACTGGGTTGAAGATGGGCTTTCTGACTCCCTCCTCACTCCACGGAGAGATCTCTCTAGCCCGGCCCTCAGCAGACAGGGAGACGATGCTCCTGAGCTTTAGAATGTGCACACAGTTTAGTCCAGGTTCCTCTGGCCCTCATCCTCTGCTGCGCTCCCAGCCCTGCCTGGGTGGCAACTCCTCTGTGGTCAAAGCACACACGGGGCTCTGCACAGGCATTTTCTTGTGACTCATGGCTCTGAAGGGCCATGTGGAGAACAAGAAGGGTTTGACCTGAGGGTCCTTTTGAGGAAATGGTCTCTGGCTCTTCCCTAGGGAGGAAACCAGGGCCAGCGCCTGTTTCCCAATTTTATCTCATTTAAAAATTTCTCTCCCCACCCACCAGGAGTGGGTTGACATGCCTGTGACTTCAGTGCACTAGATCCCGAGGCAGGAGGATGATTTGAGCCCAGAACTTCAGGCTTAGCCTAGGCAGTATAGGATCATGTCTCAAATACCAAACACACTGAGTAATTAAACTAAGTAAAAGACGGTTATAATAGTTTGGGAAACAATGAAAATGGTAAGTCAGGAAGAGAAAGAGGTTGCAGCAGTTAGCAAGTGTGAGGTCTGAGCCATGGGAACTCCTCCAGGCTCAGGGGTTCTCTGCTGTTACGCTGGCAACTTTGCCTGCAGCCTGGTAGTTTGAGCTGGGGATGGAACCCAGGGCATCACAGTGTTGGGCGAGGAGTCTACATCTGAGCCGCATGTTGCCAGCTTCATTTTAAACATTTAGGAAGTAATGTAAATGCATATTTGTGTCCAAGCATGTATAGCTGAGTGCATCTGGGAGCTCAGACCCATGAGGTCAGAACTCGGGACACAGATATGTCACTGTGTAGAAGTCAAGGGGGAAAAAGGCTCCCCAGGGATTCCAGTTTGTGGGCAAGCCTTTGAGCTGTGCTGTGCCCCAGCGCTCACAGTCAGCACCTGGCAGCTATTATGGGATGGCCACAGAGAACGCGCAGGTCTGCAGCAGTGAGGTACAATGCCTGCAGATGGTGAGCTCCCCCTGGGCCCTTCCTCCTCCTGGTGCCCGCGGTCTCGCTCTCTGGACTCAGTCTTTTGCAGTTCTAGAAAGGGAGACAAGCATAATGCTCTCTGATCAATAGCTTTCCAGTGTCCCCCTCTCCACACACCTGGTTCCTTCATGGGACCTTGGCTAGACGCATGATAAAAGTAGTATAAAATATTGAACCACAGACCTCCTTGTGTGCCATCTTGAACCTAGATCTCTTCTCCCCACCGCATGTCCTGACACACAGTGAGTCCTGCCCTGGCCTTCTCAGCTCAGAGAGAAGGGGCCCTGGGTCTGTGGCCATCTAGCCTAGCCCTGCCACGCACTGAGCTCATTGGAGCAGTAGCCTTGTCCTGGCCAGGAGACAGCATCCCATAGCTCTCCTCCCACCCACAGCTCTGCCTTTGTATCGCCTCTTCACCAGCGTGCCAAGAGTGGTGCTTTGTTGACGTAGCTTCTCTCACAGGGCTGGGCACTCAACTGTCACTTAGTCTCTGCATTTGGACACGTTAGGGTTGTTTATTGTGAGAAGATTTTGAGACAGGCTTTTGCTACACCCAGGCTAGTCTGAAACTCAGAAGTGTGTAACACCATGACTGGGTCTTAAAAAAAAAATGTAGGTTTTAGGTTTTAGGAATTAAACTCAAGTCCTCAGGAACATATCTCAATGTAATAATGTCTATATGCAACAAGCCAATAGCCAATATTATACTAAATGAGAAAAAGCTCAAACTGTTATGTAAAATCAGGAACAAGACAAGCGTGTCCACTTTCTCCCCTCATGCAATAGTCTCTCTAAAGTCTTAGTCATGTCAACAAGAGAAGTAAATAGGGGAAACAAATAAGAAAGGAGCATTAAAGTGTCCTCATGCACAGGGATGTGGTGCAGCACTTGAGAGCCAAAGACGCCTCCAGAAAACTGATAAACGTTTCTGCAAAGCTGCAGGACACAAAATTAACACTACAACCGACAGGTTCCAATAGAGCAGAGAGTGCAGCTAGAATCAAGTATTGAACGGTGGAGAGAAAAATCACTGCAGGAGCCACGGTCCAGGGCAGTCCTGGGACTTGCCTAAATGGAACTGAACATGGGCACTGAATACATTAATGTGTAAAAACGGAATTTCTATAAAAATGTTCCACAAGCCGTTGTGTTAGACATTTAGTCCCCAGCTTAGTTCCGGTGAAATAGGGTGAAAACAGTTATAGAGTGCAGGACTTACCATCATGCCTGCGGGAATGCTGAAGATGGTGACCTCTGCAGAGGAAATGCAACCTAGCCTATCTTCTTCCGGCTCTCTCGCTCTCCTTCTATTTTGTTAGACAGGGTCTCATGTAACTAGGCTAACCTCAAGCCTACTATACAGCCAAAATTTACCTTGAACTTGTTTTTCTAATACTCTGATAATTCTTCCATGTCTGTAGTGTATTTGGTCGTTTTCACACATACCCCGTCACCGTCTCCCATCCCCTTTCTACCCCAGCCAGTCCTCTTCTTTCCAATATGTGCACCTCCTACTTTTAGACACAACCTGTATTCATCAGCCTCCCTCCTTTCCTCTGAAACCAACAAGAACCACCACCCCCAACTCTGCCATGTGGGCCTAAACCCTCTTTAGAGCTTTTGTCATGTGCCTGTCTGTCTATCTGCCTGTGGCATTAATGACTCTTCTAACAAATCAAGGACAGTCCACCTCAGTGAACTCCTTGAGCCCCAAACCCAAGACATTTCACAGAGTAAACAGGAGGACCATGGAAAGGGTTTTTATGAAATAGGACACTGAACTAAGCAGAAAACAAAACCTTGAAAACATCACATATTTGAAGCCATATTCTTCACTCTCAAATCTTCCACACACAATCCTGGAAATATAAAAACTTTTTAAAGGACTATATATGCAGTATTTATCTTTAGAAGTCTGTCTTATGTTCCTTTCTCTTGTGGCCCTGGGAATCTTACGTCACTTACTCACTTATATTATTACTTACTTATATTACTTACTTAATATTCTTATAAGAATATAATTTTATATTACTCACTCACTCATACTAAAGAAATCCCCAGGCAACCCTAAAAACTTAGCAGCCCAAGAAAGGATCAAATCCATAGATTTCCTACCACACAGCAGCTTACTCCTCAAGTCAATCATTAGCAACTCAGCCTGACTCACTTTAGCACTGACACAGAAGCTAGTGAGAGCCACTCAAAAGTTGCAGGAGAAGCACTAGACTAGACAAGGGTTTAAAAGCAAAGGGAGTTCACCAAAAGCTGGGCTGCAATCACCTGACCTTGAACTTGAGGCATGGTGTACCTTACTGCATTTCTCAAGTGCCTTTCTTTATTGTTTCCCATAAAGCCCATCAGGTCAAGCTGGTTTGTGCTGCTATTAAAAAAACAAAAACACAGTTCTCATGAGAAAGCATGCAGTATGCCTATGTTGCTTTGCCTGAAAGGGTAACAGAACATGACTAGGAAAGCATACATGGAGTGAAATATAAGTCGAAACCTAGTCTTTAAAAGCCAACTATAAGATTTAAATATATATATATAAAGTATTGACCCTTTGGTGGGGTCATAATGTGATGGCACTACTTGGCAGTGACAGAAACTAGCAAGTGGGACCTTGTTAAAGGCAGTGTGTCAAAAGGGGTGTGCTTTGAAGCTTGGGTCTTAGTCCTGCCCCTTCCTGTCTCCTCCCCAGACTCCTCCTGCTGATGCTGTCTCAGCCCTGAAACACCTGCAACTGTGAGCCACAGTAAACTTTCCTCTTTTGCGTTACTCCCTCTGGTAGTTTGTCACAGTGATGAAAACTGACTAACACATCTAGCTAGGTGAGGGGTAAAGGCAACCCAGGCTCTCATGAAGCAGGAAGTTCCTCTTACAGCATTTTGGCTGGCACTATTTGAGATCCAGTACTCAAAAGGCCGAAGCTAGCGAATCTCTAAGATGGAGACCAACTTGTTCGACAGAATGAGTTCCAGGACAGGCAGAGATACACAGAAAAACTGTCTCAGAAAAACTACAACAAACAAAGATTGTGTTGGACTGGGATGCAGCTTCGTGGTAGAGCTCTTGCTTGGAGTGCATGAGGCCCTGGGCTCGATATCTAGCCCCTCAAAAGTTAAGTGGGTTAAGATAGTTAATTGGATACAGTTAAGGCAGTGTCTTTTTGCTGAGGTTTTAGGCCACTAAAAAGGAACTGTGTATAAATGCCTTTGTGAACCATGAAAAGTGACTTACCATCTGCATGCACGCTAACAGGAGACAGAACATGAGAAACCGTGTTTAGATTTCCTCTTTGGTCTGCAGATTTCATGGCCATTTCCGGACTCCCTTGCTACATAACGAATAATCTAATTGCCGGCTCTGAAAATACAAAGGGAGGCAAGGTGAGTTGGTTCATTTCACACGGTAAAACATAAAAATCCACACAAATGCATTTTTTTTTTTCTGGACCGGTACTTTACCTGGCCTTCACTAATATCTTCTTTCTCTAACTCTTCAGTTTTGCCTGGTCCTGCACCCAAGGGTAGTACAGAATGCTGGAGGGTCCAGATTCTATACTGGCAGTTTGCAAGCTGAAGTGAGCCAGTTAACTGCCACACCGGCTACACCCGCAGAAGAAGCATGTAGCTGAGCACCGTAACGTAGGAGAATCGCTGTGTGTTTGATGCTTGCACAAGCTACCTGGCGAGTTGCAGCCCACAGTGGCTTCCGAGTGAGACACTGTCAACAGGGTGGGGGAGCATCTTTTCAGGTATGGCCTAGGAAATGAAAGGCGGCAGAGTACAGGCAGAACTGAACCAACTGAACCAGGAAGTGAAGAGGTATTTCAATTCAGAACATTGCTGTTCTGACAAGACCTAGGGCTGTGTGATCCGGTTGGAATACAAACACGCCTTTAATCCAGGAGGCAGCGGCAAGCAGATCTGAGTTCAAGACCAGCCAGCCAACAACTCATTAAGAACAAAAAAAGGGTGATCTTATTCACCAGTAAGTCTCAGAGACTGAAAATGTTCTAGGCCTAGGTTAGACTCTACAGAGGCTAGAAGCTTCCAGGACTAGGCGTAGGTTAGCAGTAAGCCTCCCAGACAACAACCGAAACAGGCAAATTAAAGTTACTTTTACACAGAAGGAAAGCTTGCAGTCGGCTGCTTCCGCCTCTCTGCTGTTTGCTGCTAGCGGGCAGAGTTCACTTATATCTTTAACATGGGTCGTTCCCCGAGAGGTGTACACCATGAACTTCACCCCACTGCTGAGCCAAGTTAAAGATAGAAAAGAATCTTTTTAATCCCATTTGTTTGCTCCTTGAAAGTTGTCAGCAGTTCATGAGTCAGATTCAATCAATCTAAGGTCTTTGTTGATATATGCTTACATCATCTGTTAGAATGGGGGAAATCTTATGCAAGTGATAAGCACATTTATCAGTAAACATTTAAAAGAAACATGGAAATGATCTCCCTAGCCTAAGAACCTGGGGAAAGAGGAACTACCATGTCTGTCTTTCCGGCTTTCACCATCATGCCTGGCTTAAGCATTCATTTTTAACAAGACAAATACACACTGACGATGTTTCCAATGAGTTGTCAGAACTTATTTCCCTGTCTTTTTTGTTCTTGGTGACAGGAAAGACCTGTCTTCAAAGAAAATGGAGTTCAAAACTACAAGCCCCTCTCATTGTTGCTATGACTCCTGGACTCGAAGATTTGGGCCAATTAATTGAGGTGCGCTCTATAGCTGGAGCTAAGTATCGGGTACGTAATTTTCCTGTAATAATAGTGCACAAATTTAAAGCTTCGGTGCCTTTTCCTGTGTTTGAGCCAGTAAAACCACATCTTTCTCCACAAGTGCTCATGGCTCCCCTTTTTGTCTTTTTCAGTCCCAGTGGGCTCACAGCAAAGAGGTCAATGCTGTGACCAGTTTGTCTTTAGAATGCACCGCACTTCTCACAAACATGCTCCTGCCTCAGCCAAGTTCAAGACAGGCTTGTGCGTGTTTGTGGTGCAGGAAGCTCGCAGCTCGTCCTAGTGATTTCCTTCTGCTTCATCTCACACCTGGCAGCCTTTCACAGCAGGAAGTGAGATTCTCTTCCCCAGTGTCCCTCAAGTGCTCCTGCACACTTAACATCTTAGATACTTCCTAAATTAGGGAGGGCACCTCATCCCAACGCCTTCTGCCCCTCGCTCTGGTTGACTTGTAGGGAAAAGTCGGTTCCAAGAACATAATGATCTGCCTATCATCTGCACTTTCACAATTGGTTAGTCCACCTCATCATCTCCAGGACCCTTTATCTCAGTAACAGCTTCACATCCAAGAATGTGTTGGGATTGGGACCATAAGCCATTACAGGCCCTGGGGATAGAGCTGTAAGAAAAGAAAAAAAAAAAAGTCCCTTCTTTTGAGAAATCAGTTTTAGGAGAATCCGACGAGAGTGGGAACTATGAAAATTAAAAACAAGACCAACACGAGCTGGTAAGGTGGGTCAGGGGGTAGAGACACTTGCCAGGGCTGATGATCCGAGTCACCTGATCCAGAACCCATATATATGGTAGGAAAGAAACTGTCCCACAAGTTGTCCTTTGACAATCACCGTCCCGTGGCATGCTCCCCCACCCTCACACACGATTCACACACACGATAAAAATGAATGTAAGTTAAAAAACGAAAAGAAAGGCAAGACCCACTGACAGAGGGTGGCTGGGTGGCTACTTAGGTAGTCAGTGAAGTTTTGTTTGAAGAGGTGACGTCACCTGAGCCGTGAATGACACGCTAGACAGCAATCCCCCTTGAAACTTAAATTGCTATACTCCGATGCATTGGCAGGAAAGTCCTGCTTCGTAATGATTTTTAAAACATACTGGTTCGTTCTGCAGTTCAGGTCCCTCTTTCACTTGGTCCCCTTTTCTTCCTGGTTCTCTTCCTTTACCGAGAGGACGGCTGCAGAGCTCGCTCTCATTGGTGGATGACTCCAGCCCCACCCACCCGTTCTCCACACCAGGTCCTAAATCCTTGGAACGCCGCTGAAGAAGTGGCGCGAGTGGGCGTGTCATCGGAGGTGACGTTTCCGGAAGCTCCGATCGTCATCCTCCACGAAAGGTGGGAAGGGTCCGGGGAATGCTGCGGGACGGGGGGTGCTGGCGCGGTGGGACCCCGCGGGGAGAGGCTGTGCGTTGTGGGGCCCGTGTCCCTGGTCCCGGCCCGCCGCGCGCGAGCTCCAGGATGGCCCTGTCCCCAGGGCTGGCTCCTGACGGGCCAGGCCCTGACTCAGTACTCCTTCATTTTCGAGAAACCTGACTGAGTGCCTTTGGAAGGGCGCTGCAGGCGATTTCTGCTGGATCCCTCTCCGATGCACTCGCCCCTTTGCCTCTGCAGTTTCCCTTCGAGTCCTCCAGAGCCCCTCTTGCCATAGTCCTCCCCCCTTCTTTGTGGACACTGCCTTTCCTCTGTGGGGTTACTGAACCCCGTGTTGTCCCGGGCCACTCGACGGCTTCCGTACCCACACGCGCCTCTCCGGAGAGGTGCCGAGATGCCCAGCGCCCCATTCCAGTGAGCTCTGCTGGGCCCCGCCCAGTTCAGCAGTTAGGGACTTGGGCAGGTTTGACAGGAGGGTGTGTTTTACACACGCAATGCCCCCACATTCCTAGCAGCTAGACAAGACGGAGTGAGGAAACTTCATGGAGGAAATGCCACCCAAGGGTTGAGAGCTGGAGTAGAATTGGCCTAGAGAAAGTGATCTTTGAGGACAGGTGAGTAGAACTCAGAAAAGCAAAGGTTGAACGAACGAGAGTGTGATTTGCGGTTTCCTGGCAGATGGAAATTCTGACTGAGGAATAAGGTACAGAGATGGGAAAAACAACCCACGATGAGAGTATCCTTAAATTGGCTGGCTGGGGTGTGCTGTTAGCCAGTGACACAGACAACCCCCATTCCACTCCGGATTATGTGGGATGATGGCGTCATTGGAGCCGCGGTCTAACAGAAGCGACAGTCTAGGAAGAATGTAAACTCGCTGGAGTTTGGGTTCCAATGAGTAGGAACTCCAGGAGTGCCCTACCCCACCTGTCGCTTTGCTGTTCAAGCCCTGCTTGGCTTGTGGAGACAAGTATACATTGATGCTTCCCAGCACTGACTTCCGGGCCCTGGAAATGGCAAATGTGATGGACTGAATGGAATGGTGGTTTAGTGAGCAGAGTTGGGATCCTTCACCCTAGAAAGCACCGCCCCCCAACACACACACACACCTTGTTTGAACACTGAGGAAGTGTATCCTGATAAAATCAACTTATACTCTGGTAAAATGCAGTGGTCAGCATGAATTAACCGGCCGTCTTCACGGGGGCTCACTGAAAACACTCTTCAAGGTATGGGTAAACAGAAGTAGGTATCTGGATAGAGAAACAGAACAAGTAGAAGATGCTTTCTTACAGCTACAGTGCTCTAGGTGGGCCTCCTACTGATGAAGAGTGACTAAGGGCACAATGGTACCAATCCAAAGGGGCCTATATTCTTTGTAGCATCAAATTGTGGGACAAGGACTTATTTGTTTTTTAAACCTTTCAGTCCTCAAATCAAGATTGGGGTGTTCTTGTGGATAGGAGGGATAATTTATTGATCAGAACCACTATATCTATTTTGTTTGCTCATTTTTTATTTGTTTTGCGTTTTATTTTTGTTTTGAGACAGGGTCTGTCTCTGTAGCCTTGTCTGTCCTGGAACTCGATATGCAGACTAGACTGGCCTTGAAATCAGAGATCTACCTGCCTCTGTTCATCAAGTGCTGGTATTAGAGATGTGCTCAGCCATGCCTCGCTCTTTTTTGAAAGATTTGTGATACACTCATCCAGTACTAGACCACTCTGGAAGATATAGCCTTGGCTTTGATGTTACCTGTTTTCTCTTTTCTGTCCCAGACCTTATTGGGCCAATGTCTGACCATGGAGATGTGAGCCTCCCACCCCAAGACCGGGTGAGGATTCTGTCCCAACTTGGGAGTGCTGTTGAATTAAATGAAGACATTCCACCTCGCCGATACTTTCGTTCTGGCGTTGAGATCATCCGCATGGCATCCATTTACTCTGAAGAAGGCAACATTGAACATGCCTTTATCCTCTACAATAAGTACATCACGTAAGACACCCACAGTTCTCCTTTCCACTCCTGTGACTGGCACCCCTTGTATTTTGTGCTCATCTGTGACTCTCACAGTTGCCAACAGTAGGGACCTTGACAATGTCAGCCGTTAATCAGGTTCCAGGCAACTTCCACACGTGAATTGTTCTTGCCATCCAAAGGCACAAGCACCGAAGGTGGTATTATTTGACTAAGCAATTTCCTGAGTCAAATAAGTTTTCAGTCTGTGCCACCATGTCCCAGCTGTTAGATAAAAAAGTTGGCCAAGTGTATCTGTATTGGTGTGTGTTTTGACTGCCCTTTCTATGCTTAGGCAGCCGGTTTCAGGACCACTGCTGGTGTGTGGGAGCCTAGATTCCGGAACTCATGCCATAGCTGTCACTGTAGTCACATAGTCGCCGGATGACCCATCACAGTCAGACCTTTCCTGAGCTGTTCATTCTTCTGAGTAGGCAGAATAAATACATGATTTCAAGGCTGTTGCCAGGGAACAAGTCCTAATGCCCCAGTGGTGAGTGCTGTGTGGTTGAGGAAGAAGTCTTAAGTTTAGTACAGTAGGACCTAAAGATTTGACTGACTCAAAGGAACTTGGGTTCAAGAGAGGTTTCCCTGGCATGACTTCCTCCATCTGCACAGGGCGGTGTGCACTGAGTAGGCACATCCCCATCCAGTTCAATTCTGCAAAGGAGCACCCTCAGGGTTAAGGATGAGCTTGGGCTTCGGTTTATGGTGACACCTCCGAGGTTTTGCAGCTCCTGTTTCAGGTTTCCGTTTAGACTTGCAGAAGGCATTCTCTAGAGATCTTAGTAAATCTCCCCCACTATCCCTCCCCCCAAAAGAGACACTGACTTAGCAGTTCCCCCTGGGTCCCCCAGACAGACACACACACACCAGTCCTGTCACACTGAGTTTCCTATCAGTACATCAGTCGCAACACACCAAGTTTCCTGTCAGTCTTATGCTGGGTGTCTGGCACAGTAGGGAATGCTGCTTGGCTCTGTGACTGACCTGAGTGTTGGAGGGGGTTAGCAGCATCCCTGGCTTGTGCCCACTAGGTGCCAGCAGCGCCCCTCCACTAGCTCTGGCAAACCCCAGTGTCTGGGTTTTTCCAGGTTGTTTTTGTTTGTTTACAAGAAAAGATGGCTAGCTGGATTTGGCCGACTAGTTTTACTTTGCCAAACCCTGGTGTAGACAGGTTGGATTTTTTTTTTTTATGGTGGGAGTAGGGGGAGGATTGTTTTGGGTTTTTGAGTGTTTTGATTTTTGATTTTTTTGTTTTGTTCTGTCTTGGTTTTTTGATTTGTTCCTTGAGACAGGGTCTCCCTACGTGTAGCCCTTACTCTCCTGGAACTCACTGTGTAGACCAGGCTGCCCTTAAACTCAGAGATTCCTGCCCCTGAATGCTAGGATTAAAGGTGTTCCCCACCACACATGGCTTAGAAACTTTTCTTTATAGAAACTTGGGTAATATACAAAACAGAATCATGAGGAAGTCACTGAATGAAGATAAGTGTGAGTATGCATCTCTGTATTTTAGAATACAGAAATTCTAGAGCATGGTTTTTTTTGTTGTTTCTTAGAGAAAAGATCTTGTAAAAAAAAGGAGGATAGTGGTGCAATAGAAAGCATTAAGTATAATAAGCTCCTAAGAAATAGAATCAAATGTATTAATGCTATTAGGAGTCCCTGAGGACTCTTAATATGCAGCTCAGTGATGCAGAATTTGTGTAGAATATGGAAAACCCTGGGTCTGGTCCCCAGCACCAACAACAACAACTATAATAATATGAATGGATGATTAAGAAATTGGTTCTGTCTTTTTTATGTGACCTGGTGTTACCCTGAATGACAAATACCAGTGTTAGTTCTGAGACTGAAATGGGGTGCGATGTCTGTCCCTGTACATGGTGAGCTAGGCCTGGGACAGAGTTACGGTGGGGGCCGGGGGGGGTTGTGTATCATTTGCTTGATTTGTTGGATTTGGGACTTAATTTGAGAGTGCACTGGGTTGACTAGGCTTGAAGCGGTGGATGCAGCTGCCTTCACTGCTCTCCTGATTCCGAGGCTGGGAAGTGACAAATGGTGGCTGCAGAGAGTTAGCCCCGTGAGTTTCAGACTGGCGTCCACTTGGAATGTCCTGCCAGTTCACACCATTGGCTCATTCTGCCAACGACTACAGTGGGGGGTGGAGTAGACCTCTACCTCACCACCCTTCTGCCTCCTCACTCTTAAGAATCTTGCTCTGGGCCTTTCATGGGTGCTTTAGTTTAGGATTTAAAAGGCATGTCTGTCCTTCCTCCCAGAGACGTCCAGGCATCTTAGTGATCTCAGGCATACCACCCCCTCGGTAGTAGTTTCCCTGCTGAAGGAATGTGTTGCCTTTTGCAGACCCCAGTATAGAAGAAAGAACTTCTGTGCATACTTTCATGATGAGCACAGACAATAAGCCAGGCCGTGGGTTCTTTCACAGCTTTTTATGGGCATCAGAAGGCTGCACAGAAGGGACTTAGAATACTCAAGCAGTACGGGTCGGCTGCCCTGTGTGAGCTTAACACAAGTCCTCTTTCTGCAAATGAACCATCGCCTGTATTGAAGGCATTTCCTGGGATTAGGGTTTATAGACCAAAGGAGGTCTCCTGTGCTCAGGCCCACTTCCATGATTAACTGCAGAAACCAGAGCACATGAGATGAGGGTCCTGAGCACACCCTTTTATTGACTGACTGCTCGACTTTTTGAATGAATTATTTTCATACAAAAATACTTTTCATGGTAATTTTTCCTCAAACATTAGAAGGGAGGAATTCAAGTTAAATTTTTTTTAGTGGCGGGCTGGTGAGATGTCTCAGTGGCAAAGCACTCGACATGCTAGTCTGGTTCCAACCCCTGGAAGTAGAAGGAGAGAACGGCCTCCGCAGGCTGTCATCTGACCTCCACACGTGTGCTCAGGCACCCCCTGACACAGGCACACACAGAGGAATAATAGCGAACCCACCGGCACATACAGCGCCTCCTATGGACGTGCTCCTACAAGGTAGCTTTTCCACACACCCATGCACCTTTGCCCTTAACGCACACATCAGCTGCAGTCTGTTTTCTGTTCTGAGCTTGTTCTCTTAGTGATACTGTATCTCCACGTGGGGACACATGGAGCCTTGTCCATCCACCCGAACGTCTCCTGGATCTCTTCATAGCCAACTCTCTTCCAGCCCCCACTCATCACAAGACGGCATCTCCTTTGCTTCCCTTTACCCCACCTCAAACCCCGTGCTCTAGTCACCACCTCCTGCCCACTAATGATGAGCTTCCTTCCACTGACTCCTTTTCTTCTCAATTTAGTTTATGTATTTATGTTATGTGTGTAAGGTGTTTTATCTGCTGTATGTCTGTGTACCACATATATGCCTGGCATCCGAGGAGGCCAGAAGAGGGTGTCAGATCCCATGGGCCTGGAGTTAGAGATTGCTATGAACTTCCATGTGAGTGCTAGGAATTGAGCTCAGTCCTCGGAAGACCTGCCGGTGCTCTTAACCTTTCAGCCATCTCTCCAGCCATAAAAGTACTACTTTTTTGTTTTGTTTTGTTTTTTGGCATACTTTAAAATTTTTTTATTACAATTTATTCACTTTGTATCCTAGCTGTAGCCCTCTCCCTCGTTCCCTCCCAATCCTACTCTCCCTCCCTCTTCTCCTACCTTCCCACTCCCCTAGTCCACTGATAGGGGAGCTCCTCCTCCCCTTCCCTCTGTCCCTAGCCTATCAGGTCTCATCAGGACTGCCTGCATTGTCTTCCTCTATGGCCTGGTAAGGATGCTTCCCCTTCCCCCCCAGGGAGAGGTGATCAATGAGCCATCCACTGAGTTCATGTCAGAGGCAGTCCCTGTTCCTATTACAATGGACACCCACTTGGATACTGAACTGCCATGGGCTACATCTGTGCAGGGGTTCTAGGTTATCTCTATGAATGGTCCTTGGCTGGAGTATCAGTCTCAGAAAAGACCCCTGGGCCCAGATTTCTTGGTTCTGTTGCTCTCCTTGTGGTGCTCCAGTCCCTTCCAGGTCTTTCTATCTCCCCCTTATTTCTCTACCCAAAATTTGGCAGTGAGTCTGAGCATTTGCTTTGATACCCTGCTGGGTAGAGTCTTTCAGAGGCCCTCTGCGGTATGCTCCTGTCTTGTTCCCTGTTTTCTCCATCTTCTGAGGTCTATCCCATTTGCCTTTCTGAATGAGGATTGATCATCTTACCCAGGGTCCTCCTTCCTGCTTAGCTTCTTTAGTTGTATAGATTTTAGTATGATTGTCCTATATTATATGTCTAATATCCACTTATAACTGGGTATATACCATTTGTGTCTTTCTGTTTCTGGGATATTTGGCATACTTTTTAAAATGTCTGTTCTCCATTGTAATGGGTGCCCCATAAATGAGGGAAAGGTTTGAGTAGATAATTTAGGATATCCCTAGCCTTCAGAGCCCATGGCACTTTATAGAGATGCCCAGTAGATAGTTTTTGAATGAATGAGTGATTGATAACATTATTTTAATTTGGATATGTAATGATTTATTCAGCTAGCGTGCCTTGATGGACATTGTCGTTTCCCCAGCTTTTGTAAGTCCGTATTGAATCTCCTTGTATGTATAATCTCGGTGCATGCATATATGTTGTTATGTTGATCTCTGTGATAAATTCCTTGAGACCAAACTGGGAGTTTTGTGGATATGTGCATCTTAAGTTTTGAATAATTGTCTCCCATCTCTTCTTTCCAATAAGAAAAAAGTTAGATCTGTTTACTGTCTTGCTAACACATGAGAACACGCATTTTCCTACGCCTGCGCACAACCTACCTTGAGGCCTTTGCCAATCTGATGGCAAAACTGCTATCTCACCTTTCCTATTGCCTTCATCAGCGGTGAAGCTGAGCGCCATGCTTCTATGTACTTACTGCTTGTCCCTTTCCTCCTTTTCTGTTGTTCTGTCGGGTGGGTTTTGTGTGTTTGCTGATGTGTCTTTGTTTGGATGTATTTGCTTTCTCTAGTCTGCAACCAGATGTAACCCCAGACAAATGCATCCATCTGGGCCACTGCTGTGCTGTGTTACCCCTAGGAAGTTTCCAGCCTGGTGTTAGATCTCCACAATGATTCTCGTCCCCACCTTTTGTTCCTGTGCCTGCTACTGACCATAACTATATGAGTACATGGCACAGGTTGGCTGGGGGCACAGTCTTTTAATTAATCTATTATTGCTACTACTATTATATTTAATGGTAGTACTGCAGGGAGGTGTGTGGGGAGCTTGTCGTGTGCATGTGCGGAGGCCAGAGGACAGCTTTCGAGAGTCATTTCCTTCTCTGGATGACTGGGCTAGGCTCTGCAGACTGTGCAGCATGGGATTTTACCCACAGAGCTCTCTTGTCACTGTTGGCTTGTGCACTTTATCGTTAAATAAGTTTATGATTTCGTGTTGAGCTGCCTTCGTAGTTACACTTAGTTGTATCTGCCTGTGGGCCACAGGCTGCACATGCCTGGAAACGTTCCCATACTTGATTTGGTGCAAAATAGTCTTCTCTGGAGGATTATGAGTCCCAGGAGAAACTTGTAGAGGACAAGGTCGCAGGAGCAATAATAGTCATGGTTTTCCCTTCGCCTCAGTTCTGGTTAGCATCTCGGTTGCTCTGACAAGCCACTCTGACCAAAAGCGATTGGGAGAAAAGGACTTAACTAGTATGGGAGGCCGAGGTGGGGATGTGGGGGAAGGCACAGAGAAGTACTGCTTCCTGGCCGGCCTCGCTGCCTCCTCTATCCAGTCTGGGCCCGCCTGCCTGGGGAAAGCATGCTCCCGGTGGACTGTGCCTCCTCCATCAATTAGCATCGACATGGTGCAGGTAGGCCCAGGGGCAGTTCCTCAGCTGAGCTTCCCTCTTCCCAGGGGTGCCAGGTAGGCGACCAAGATTAGCCATCACAGAATGAGGGAGGTTTTATGACAGAGGCCCTTTCTGTCACACCACAAGGGAAAGACCTTTTTCTTTAGAATTACAATCCGGGCATCGGACAGGCTTTCTTTACATTTGGCTTGCGATTTGGGGGGAGCTTTTCTTCTCTGTTTTGAAACATTCTTACAGTCTAGTTTAAAACTAGCTTTGTCTCTTCAGAGCTGTAATTATGGGCATCAGCGGATGCTACATCCTTCTTGGCCAATAGTTTAAATTTTCATTTTCTTGGGCGGGGTGGGAGCACCTGCGGTGTGGCGCCCATGGAGGTTGGTAAACCACTTGGATGAATCCGTTGTCCTGTTCCAGCGTGTGAGTATAGAGGTTAAACTCTGGTTCCCAGCCTTGGCTGCAGGCACCTTCACCTGCTCAGTCATGTCATCCACCTGCCGCTGTCCTTTTTCATGTAGGAATCTCCCTGCATGGGGAGAGGAGAGCGGGACCTCTGTCTGGGAACAGGGCCAGTGTGCTACGCCTGGCCTCACTCCCCAGCACCCATCTCAGAAGACATGCGACATTTTCTGTGTATCCTAGTCATTCTGGTCTATTTCCTTAGGCTGTTCATTGAAAAACTTCCAAAACATCGAGACTACAACAAATCAGTTATCGTTACTGAGAAGAAAGACGCGGTCAAGGTGGGTCCTTGTTTTCACTGGTGTCCATCTCTAGGCTCCAGAGCAGCGCAGAGTGACTGACATGCAGCCTCGGAGTATTGTCTGCCCATCAGAGCCAGGAAGAACTGGGCTGCCTCTGCAGCACGGGACAGAGTAGTGGGATGGCAGGGTGGAGGAGTTCAAGTCCTGTGTAAGACACTGCCGTCACTATTTTTTTTTCCCCAAGACAGTTTCTCTGTGTAGCCTTGGCTGTCCTGGACTTGCTTTGTAGACCAGGCTGGCCTTGAACCCAGAGATCTGCCTGCCTCTGCCTCCCAAGATGCTGGCATTACAGGCATAAGCCATGGTGCCTGGCTGCTGCCACTCTTTTTATTTTATTTTTTACACAATTTATTCATTATATATCCCGAGTGAAGCCCCCTCCCTCAACTCCTCCCAGTCTTACCCTCCCTTCCTCTTCTCCCCTATTCCCTTCCCCTAGTCCACTGAAAGGAAAAGTTCTCCTCCTCTGCCATCTGCACATAGCTTATTAAGTCTCACCAGGACTGCCTGGATCCTCTTCCTCTGTGGCCTGGCAAGGCTGCATCGCTGGGGGTGTAGGTGGGGAGAGTAATCAAAGAGCAGTCAACCGAGTTCATGACAGAGGCAGTCTCTGCTCTCCTTACTTGGGAACCCATATGGAGGCTGAGCTGCCTGTCACCTCATCTTTTTTCTCTCTTCCTTAGCTGACATTGGAACATTCTGATTCTTAGGTTCGGTTTTGTATTTCAGAAATTAAAGAACATTGCTTTCCCTAAAGCAGAAGAACTGAAGGCTGAACTCTTGAAAAGATACACAAAAGAATATGAGCAGTATAAAGAACAAAAGGTTGGTGTGAGCAGAGTAGAGACAAGGACAGTGTATGTGCTCTTAGACAGCCCCAGGTCTGCGAAGTGCCGCAGCAAATAGAGTCTGCGGTTAGTAATGGTCTAGTTTGTTTTGGGGGCTCAAAGGCCAGTCACCAACCAGTGGTGATGTGAGAGAATCTAACAGATTTGGCCTCTGTGTCCAAGAGGACAGACCCCTGTGACCTCTCTGCCATACCTACAGCAAGAGACCTGACCACAGTGAACATTACCAACTGAGCATAAAGTGTTTCAGATCTTGGGTGTGGAAAGTTTAGGTCATGGGCTTATCCCCAAAGCTTTGTGTAGTCGCTGATCTTCCCAGTGGTATGCAGTGGGTCTTGTTTAGAATAGTTAGTTTCAGCTTGTGCAGAAATACCCACGGCCCTGCAGTGTTCCCTTTTGGGCAGGAACACACAATTGCAGGGGTATCTACACCCTAATGTGTAGCTGTCTCCTGCTGACAATCAGGAGGGATTAATAGCTCGGAGCCATAGATTCTTAAGACATTAAGTGGAAGGGGTTTGTTAATCGATATTTTTTAGTTTAAATGTCACTGTATTTCAGTAACCAATAGAAAAGTTTTGGAGTCCCCCAACATGGAAGGTCTAAGTTTGAGTTTTGTTTTATAGCCTTGCTTGGGATACCAATCATTTTATATAGATTTAGCTGAGATACAGATATATCAGATATAGGTTCAGGTTATGTGGGACAGAACTTAAGGTGTATCATGATTTAAAGTAAAAAATAAAGTGTGGTAAAGTACCAAGTGCTTTAGTTACTTCCGTATCACCATGCTAAAGTACCCCCAAAAAAACAAACTGAAGGGAGAAAGTTTGTATTTTAACTCACAGTTCAAGATGCAGCTCATAGCAGTGGGAAGGTCAAGGCAGCTAGAGCTTAACGCAGCTCGCCGAATTGCATCCACAGATAAGAACCAGGGAGGGGCTGGTGAGGTGGCTCAGCTAGTAGATGCCTCCAAGGCGGATGGCCTGAGGTCAGTCCCTAGCCCTACATGTAGAAGCAGAGACCTGCCTTCCACAGGCTGCCCCTTACCCACACGTGAGCCTGGGCGCATGTCCTCCCTCTAGCAAACATATAAGTAAATGTGATATTTTTAAATTAGAAAATGAAAGAGACAGCATGAATGCTTGCACACTGGTGCTCAGCTCCCTTTCCCCTTTTTATACACTCCAGGATCCACCCCCGCACAGGGAATGGTCCCATCTGCTACATTCAAGTTGGGTCTTCCTATATGAGGTCATATGATGAAGATGAGCCCCTACAGACATACCCATAGCCCTGTTCCCAAGGTGATTCTAGAGTCTGTCAGGTTGGCAATGGACACTGGCTTTCACACCAAGGTACCCTGAAGATAGGAACTTGAGCTGTCCTTGAAAATAGCTTCATGGTGGCCTGATAGAATGGGATTGTGACGGTCCCCCATGGCTTTAGACAGGTCTAGTGAAGCATGAATTCTGGATCAGGAAATGAGGCCAGAGTAAAACTGTGCTTTGGACATCTCTGTGTGGGAAAGCTCTTCTTCTGAGAGTTATGTATTAACCTTTTCTTTCTCTGTAGAAAAAGGAAGAAGAGGAACTTGCCCGAAATACCGCCATCCAGCAAGAGTTGGAAAAAGAAAGACAGAGGGTTGCCCAGCAGAAGCAGAAGCAGCTAGAGCAGGAACAATTTCATGCCTTTGAGGAGATGATCCAGAAGCAGGAACTGGAAAAAGAGCGGCTAAAAATTGTTCAAGAGTTCGGAAAGGTAGACCCTGGCCCATGCGGGCCTCTGCTACCTGATCTGGAAAAGCCTTGTGTAGACATGGTCCCCATTTCACCTTTCTCACCCACTCAAACTTCAGACTGTAGCACAACCGTGAGACCAGCTAAGCCACCTGTGGTGGACAGGTCCCTGAAACCTGGAGCACTGAGCATCATAGAAAATGGTGAGTCCCTTAGTTACTGATGCCTTCTTCCGTCTCTCTGGCCTCCATGGTCCCGCGTACTTGGCTCTGTCAACAGACCCTCATGTGATAGCACTGTCTTTTTCTGTCTTGCCACCCTGACTGTCTTGTTGAAAATGGCCTTGAACTTGAGTATTAGTTTTCTAAAGACTTCCTGGAAGTCGACCCTCGACTTTTAAGGGTTCTACAGAAAGGTGAAGGGTTCTTGAAGTGGTGATCACAGGTGGCTCTTCCCAGAAGCAGTTTTAAAATGTTTAGGGCCACGTGCACAGCAGGGCTGGCTTTTTAAAAAGGCCAGCGAGTCATCCTGACCTGGAGGTGTCCCTCATCTGTAAAGGGCTTGGTCAGTGTGAGTGCTGTGCCTCGCACGTAGTTACTTGGTTCATTGGTAAGCCCAAGTGTCCCATCTTCAAATGCCTGTAAAAGGGAAGATTGGCCTCCAGACCTCCTCCCTCATTCCCTCTACAGCCTTCTCTCCCTGCACAGCCTACGCTCTTTTTTTTTGTTTGTTTGTTTGTTTTATTTTTTGAGAAAGGGTTTCTCTGTGTAGCCTTGGTTATCCTAGACTCATTTGTAGATGAGGCTGGCCTCAAACTCACAGCGATCCACCTGCCTCTGCCTCCCTGAGTGCTGAGATCACCTCGCCCAGCCCGAGGAACACTTGCTAACATCTTAGCCACAGGTCTGTTATCTTCTGTCTAGATTTGGCTTCCTGCTCCCCTGCTTTCCTTGAAGCTTCTCCTCTGCATTCAGTCAGTCAGATTGATTTCTGATGGTGCCCTCATTTGTCAGTTACTGTATTCTAACTTCCTGCACTCCAGGCCTTGAGTTGTTCTCCTTTTGTGTTTCCTGTGGGATGAGACATGCTTTCCGAGAGTGGACTGAGTGATCCCTGCACTGGCTGGAAGTGTGAGCCAAGCCTTAAACCCATCAACTGTTCTTCCTAGGGGACAAAACTGTTTTCTTAGTGGGGAGCTTGACTTCTTTCTAGTGGGTGTCCCTCAAGCACACCGGGTGATCAGAGGACAAGCTTGAGTGTCAGTCCTCGGCTTCCACCTTGTTTGGAAAAGGGCCTCTTTGTTGTCTGCCACGAGCTTCTGGTGAGCCTTCTGTTCCCAGCTCTCCTCTTCCCAACAGGGCTTGTAGACAGGCCCTACTGTACCTGTGTTCTATGTGGCTCCTGGGGATCTGAGCTCCGGTCCTGATGCTTATGTAGCAGTCTCTGTACCCATGAAGCCATCATCTCCTCAATGTCTGTCTGTCTGTCTGTCTTTTTTTTTCTGACTCTCGATGTATAGCCTGAACTTGTGATTCCCCTGCCACAAGATTCTGAGAATGGGGATCACAGTGGTCATACCTCACTTTTAAAAAATAGTAGATGATCCTTATCTTACCTTGAATGGTTAATACCTCCTTTTCTTGGAGCTGGAGAGATGGCTTAGAGGTTAAGAGCACTGGCTACTCTTCCAAAGGTCCTGAGTTCAATTCCCAGAAACCACATGGTGGCTCACAACCATCTGTAATGAGATCTGGTGCCCTCTTCTGTCGCACAGGTGCACATGCAGGCAGAGCACTGTATACATATATAAATAATAAGTAAATAAATCTTTCCAAAAAACACCCTCCTCCTGAAGGATCAGGATCATAACACAAGAATTCAAAGTTCCACCTAAATTAGCTCTCGATGAGGTAGTCAGCCTTCTCCAGCTGTGCAGTTGCTCAGTCAGTAATCTACATTTACAAAACACAGCAGAGAGACAGGAATAAGCTAGCACTATTCAGAAGGGAGAAATAAGCAGGAGACAGGTGACTGGTCCCAACCAAGTCCAGAATCCTGTCATATGGCTTTGCTGGGCCCAGTTTACCAGCTACAGTCATAGCTGGAGTCAGGCTACCAGCTCTGAGTTCTGCTCAGGGACCCCTGGCCCTGTGGCCTCAGACTTTTCCCTCTTGTCCATTTCAGTTCCCACCATTGAAGGCCTGCGCCACATCGTGGTGCCCCGCAATCTGTGCCCAGAATTTCTCCAGCTTGCCAGTACCAATACTGCCAAAGGCATTGAAACTTGTGGAGTCCTCTGTGGAAAATTGGTAAGGGAGTGTGCCTTTCCTGAAGAGGGACTGCTTCCTCTGTGGATTCCTGTGGCTCTCGGGCTGAGTGTCTGAGGTCCGACTCTGTACCAGTCCCCCTACCGAGAGTGCATGGCTTCCTCCCTGCAGAGCTAGAGATGCAGACTCCTGAAGCTGACAGGCCAGACACACAGCCTACATGACAAGTCCAAGGCCAATAAGAGCGCACACCTTGAAAGCAAATTAATTGAATGTGAATAACAACACACAAGGTTTTCCTCTGGGCTACACACATGTGCACACACACACACACACACACTATAATACTTAGTTAGGAGTATAATCCTAATCATGCCTGTAATCCTACCCCAAGTTTGAGGTCAGCTATGGTAAATAGTGAGTTCTGACCAGTATTAGCTACAGAAAGAAAAAGAAGGAAGAGGAAGAGAAAAGAAGGAAGAGAGGAAGGGAGAAAGGGCTAATTCTAGGCGAAGGAGGACCCAGTTCCCTTTGTGTCCTGTTCTGAGCTCCACTTTAGAGGAAGGCCTGGGGATACAAATCATCCAAGGTCTTCGTGTGTGTCCACAAAGCGTGCAGTCCTTTGCAGAGATGGAAGACACCCTGGGATGAAGAGTTCTGAGCAGTGTGTCCACTAGGAGATGTAGGAACTGTGAGGAAGGCGAGGCCACTGAGGGGAGAGCTTGGTCCCATTCCTCATTCCCAAACAAACCAGTGAGTGTTGTGAAACAAACCTCACCCAGGCCTTAGATGAGGAGGCAGGAGCAGGGAAGCTGCTTCAGGCAGCAGAGGGAGGGGGCTGTTTCCAGAACACCTCAAGATCCCTGAGCAGACCCGCTGGCTGCTGCGGGAAGACCCCAGGACTATGCCATTGGCCTAGCCTGTGCTAAGAGGCAGATCTGGGGTTTGTCTCAGCATCTGTGGCCTTATCAAGTACCCAGGCAAAGCACATGAACGCTCTATGGCGTGAAGCACTGGGAGGAGGGAGCAGGGGAGGAGGAGCCCTGCTCAGGGTGGAGCAGCTTCACCTCCCTCTGCTGTGAGAGGGGGTAGAGAGCTCCAGGGAATTATCAACTGCTGTCGTTTTCTCCTTTGCAGATGAGAAATGAATTCACAATCACGCATGTTCTCATCCCCAGACAAAATGGTGGGCCTGATTATTGTCACACAGAGAATGAAGAAGAAATTTTCTTTATGCAGGATGATCTTGGACTCCTCACCCTTGGCTGGATCCATGTAAGCAAATCTGCCTCCCTGAGGGCTGGGCTCTTCTGTTTGGTGCACACCGCCGTACCGCTCTCTGAGCGGAGGAAAACCTGGCCAAACTATGGTCTCTGCACACACGACTTCTGGTGCTCCAGTTTTGACTCAGAGTATTGCTGAGAGCTTCCCGTGGTTTCTAAACATTATCTTGTTACTAAAAATAATTCTTGACTGTTCTGCTATTTCTTGAGTCCAGGTGGTGAAAGGAAGCTTGCCTAGGATGTTTGCACACATGCTATAGAGATTATGCACCTAAAAGCTGCATAATGAAAGTATTTTAAATAAGGCACAGGAGTTCATTCTGATGGTTGCGTTTTGTCTTTCTGGAGCAGCACTTGGCTTTGCATGCGGTTTTCAAGTGTTCGCATGTGCTGTGCATGCTTCTGATGACGTCCAGAAATGCAGTTCCTTCCCTAGAGAGCGCTTCTGAATGCTTCCCTCATTCTTAAGGCCTTGAATTCACAGAGCAAGCTGCTTTTCTTGGCATGTGACAAGTGTGAGCTCCAATCGGGTGGCTTATTTCTCGTGTGGGAGGTCTTACACACTTGGTCTCAGAAACAGGGAAGGGCTGATGCAGGGGGTGTTCTCTGGCTCTTCCACCTTTATCTGTACTGGCTTTTCACTCAAGGAGATAAGATGGTGGGTAGAAAGCTTGTCCTGTCATGCCTCAGCACCTGTTCACATGAGGCAGAGTACATTGTGCCTGAGCAGATGACCACAGGGCACTGTGGGTTTCAGAGGAAGAGGGGCCACAGCTGAGGTGACTTACAGTGATTTGTAAGGAGGGGCCAAAGGAGAGTTCCGTGGAGAGGGGTCAGCACTGGACAGACATGCTGTGCTCTTACAGCAGTGAGTGGTCCTTTGGCTGGAATTTATAGTTTTCATCTGAAAAAGATGCAAGGTCAAAGCAGAAGCGTGACCTGGGAGGCTTCTGTACCAAGCTGGCTTTGGCAGCCTCAAACATGGGGAGGGTTGGCAAGCAAGAAAAGTTATTCGCTGGCAGCTAGGGAGATGAGCTACTGAGGGAGCAGAAAAGGCAGTGGCTGGTGAAAGGAAGCCAGGATGGGGTAGACCGAGGAATGTGTAAATACAGACACCACAGAGCAGGGACCCTGAATGAGGAAATCTGGGATGCTCGCCTGTGTGGCGCTCCAGCATGAAGAAAACTCACATGATCTGCTAGCATCCGTCCGTTCTGCGCTCACTGATACTAACCCAGCGAAACCCCCTGCTGCAGTGGAGGGGTGGAGCCTAGAGTCTCAGAGTCTCGGGAAGCTGGGTGCGGTGGCACCCACCTGTAATCCGCACTCAGCAGGGTGAGACAGGAGGGTTATGAGTTGTGGCCAGCCTGGGATACAGAGCAAAACCCTCTCCAGAAAACAAGACAGAGGAAGGCATGAAGGCATGATTGCAGGGATGGTAGAGGCTGCTGTCTTGAAGCTAGCTCTGGGGGAGGGGAGACACATGAAGTGGCTCTTGGCAGAGCTAGGTTGTCAGGCTGATCACCTGCTGAGGTGGAATGGCTTGACCATGTTTGCATTATCCAAAAGCTGTGTGAGTGGCCGTGGACTCACTGTGCGGCTCCCTGAATCACTAAGCCAACATCGACATGCACACCCTCCCTAACTGAGGAAGCAGGGGCCCGCCCACCCTCCTACTTTCTAGTTCCAAGAGTAAGCCCCCTCTTGCTCCCTCCATCCTTCCTCCCTTTAGAGTTCGCCTCCTACGCGGGACTCCCTAGTTGTTGTTTTGCTCTGCTAACCTTAAAATGCAATTGGAAGATGCCTAATTTTTACATGCAGGTGTCTGGTGTGTTTTTACACCTGGAGAGCAGTGAGCGGGGGAGCAGTCAGGGCAAGGTAATGTGACTTAGGAGGTCACCACAGAAGGGCACTAGGAGCCTCCTATTTGCATAGGGAGAAAGCACACAGCCCTGGAGTCAGGACTGAAGTCAGAGAGCTGAAGACACAGGAGTGGCTGAAATGATGTTTGGTGGGGTCGTGGACACTCTTGTCTGGCAGCCTTCACCTCAGTGTGGTTGGAGTGAGGGTCTGAGGCTGTGCAGGGAGTGGGGGGCGGCAAAGAGGGCTAGAAGCTGGAGGAGGAGCTGGAGAGACAACTCAGTGGCTAAGAGCTCTGGCTGATCCCTCTGGGCAGCTCACAGCCTCCTAAAACTCTGAAAGGATCTGACACCCACTTCTGGCCTCTCCAGGACCCGGCACACACAGCGGCATGTGTTCACACAAACATGAGTGCGCGTAAACATAAGTAAAACGATTTTTGTTTAAATAGAACTTTTTTAAAAGAAAATTGAAACTAAAGGAGAGGACAGGCTCCAATATAGTTCCACTCTTTAGGTTCCAAACATGTTACTGTTTAGAGACATCAGGTAGAACTAAGCAGGGATGAAGAAACGAGTCTTTCCAAGTGAGGGCCCAGCTAGGAACTCATACATAAAAGTTTGGCTTACTTTTATCTCTATGACATTGCTGTACCATTTCTTCATAATCTGAGATTTTAAACAACAGAACAGGGCTGGCCAGATGGCTCAGCATGTAAAAGCATTGCTGCCAGGCGCCTCAGCTGAGTTGTTTCCGGGGCCCACCTGGTGGAAAGAGAAAACTGACTCTCACAAGTTGCCGGCCGAGCTGGACATGCGTATAAGACATGGACAGGCAGACATGCATACACACTCACACACGTATCAATCTAATTTTTAATGAAAAAAGTAGGCTCTAGGTCATCTCAGATCTTTACATTTCAAGAGGAAAATACAAAGGTCAGCTCTTTCTCTCCCTCAGCTCCATCTGCTTCTTACCTGACCTCAGCCTCAGACATCTCCATGGTTTCCTTCTTGCTGTTATTTCTCAGAGTTTTTAAAAGCTTATTCTATCAGAACAAAATGACAGCCTACAGACTGGGAAAAGATCTTCACCAACCCAATATCTGACAGAGGGCTGATATCCAGAATATATAGAGAACTCAAGAAGTTAAATAGCAACAAACCAAGTAATTTATTTTAAAAAATGGGGTACAAGGCTAAACAGAGAATTCTCAATAGAGAAATATCGAATGTCAGCAAAACACTTAAAAAAATGCTCAACTTCCTTAGTCATCAGGGAAATGCAAATCAAAACAACCCTGAGATTTCACTTTACACCCATCAGAATGGCTAAGATAAAAATCTCAAGTGACAACACATGCTGGAGAGGATGTGGAGAAAGGGGAACCCTCCTCCATTGCTGGTCAGAATGTAAACTCGTACAACCACTTTGGAAATCCATCTTTCGCTTTCTCAGACAATTAGGAATAGTGCTTCATCAAGATCCAGCTATACCACTCCTAGGCATATGTCCAAAATATGCTAAATTATACAACAAGGACATTTGCTCAACCATGTTCGTAACAGCTTTATTTGTAATAGCCAGAAGCTGGAAACAGCCCAGATGTCCCTCAACTGAAGGATGGATATATAAATTGTGGTACATTTACACAATGGAATACTACTCAGCAGTTGAAAACAAGGAAATCATGAAATTTGCAGGCAAATGGTGGGATCTAGAAAAGATCATCCTGAGTGAGGTATCACAGAAGGAGAAAGACACACATGGTATATACTCATTTATAAGTGGATATTAGACATATAAAAATCTGTACACCTAAAGAAGCTAAGCAAGAAGGAGGACCCTGGGTAAGATGATCAATCCTCATTCAGAAAGGCAAATGGGACAGACGTCGGAAGAGGGAGAAAACAGGCAACAGGACAGGAGCCTACCACAGAGGGCCTCTAAAAGACTACCCAGCAGGGTATCAAAGCAGATGCTCAGACTTATAGCCAAACTTTGGGCGGAGTACAGGGAATCTTATGAAATAAGGGGGAGATAGAAAGATCTGAAGGGGATAGGAGCTCCACAAGGAGAGCAACAGAACCAAAAAACCTGGGCCCAGGGGTCTTTTCTGAGACTGATACTCCAACCAAGGACCATTCATGGAGATAACCTAGAACCCGTGCACAGATGTAGCCCATAGCAGCTCAATATCCAAGTGGGTGTCCATTGTAATAGGAACAGGGACTGCCTCTGACATGAACTCAGTGGCTGGCTCATTGATCACCTCCCCATGAGGGGGGAGCAGCCTTACCAGGCCACAGAGAAAGATAATGCAGTCAGTCCTGATGAGACCTGATAGGCTAGGATCAGAGGGAAGAGGAAGAGGACCTCCCCTATCAGTGGACTTGATGAGGGAGGTAGGGTGGTATTGGGAGGGGATGAGGGAGGGGGCTACAGCTGGGATACAAAGTGAATAAACTGTAATTTATAAAAAAAAAAAAAAAAATTTTAAAAGCTCAAAACTGATTCTATGCCATGATTTCAAGGCATAAAATTGACAAAAATAATACAAACCTATATATGATGTATGGCATGTTTTGAGACATGTATACACTGAATGCTGGGTTGGCTATGGTCTTTGTGTGAAAAGAACACCTAAAAATCTGATTATACTGGGCCTGGCGGCTCACATCTGCATCACAGGACTTGGGAGGCTGGGCAGAGTTACATAGTGAGTTCCAGGATGGCCTGGGCTACAGTTAGATCCTGTTTCCAATCTGCCCCAGCCATTTTCAAGTATGTAGTACCTGATCTGGCACTCTGCACAGTGTTTTACAAATCTCTTGATCTTTGAAGGGCCTTGAGAAGTGCTCACACTGCTGTTAGACTTGTTTACAGTGCTGGGAAGGAACTCACTGTGAGGGTCAAGTCTTTCTCATGGCTGCAAATAGCTCTGTGCTTGGGGAAGGGTTTGGGGCCAGCTGTTGGAAGCTCCTTGGACCTGCCTTCTTTAGTGGACCAGCATGGCAGCTGGGTCACTGGGAATTCCCTCATCTGTTTCATCTTTCAGACTCACCCAACCCAAACGGCCTTTCTGTCCAGTGTGGATCTGCACACCCACTGCTCCTACCAAATGATGCTCCCCGAGTCCATAGCCATTGTCTGCTCCCCCAGGTTCCAGGAGTGAGTACCTAGGGTGTGCCTCTGGGCCTTCAAGAGCAAAACCTCTCTGCTGTTGAAACAACCATGTGCTGTGTGTGTCTGTCTGTCTGTGTGGTGTGCTGTGGTGTGCTGTGGTGCGTGTGTGTGTGTGTGTGGTGTGTGTCTGTCTGTGTCTGTGTGTGGTGTGGAATGCTGTGTGTGGTGTCTGTGTGTGTGTGTGTGTGTGTGTGTGTGTGTGTGTGTGTGTGTGGTGTGGAATGCTGTGTGTGTGTGTGTGTGTGGTGTGTCTGTCTGTGTCTGTGTGTGGTGTGGAAAGCTGTGGTGTGTGGTGTGTGTGTGTGTGTCTGTGTGTGTGGTGTGGAATGCTGTGTGTGTGTGTCTGTGTGTGCCTACCTCTGTAGCTTTCCTCCCTGACTGTTTTTGACACAGGGTCTCTCGCTGAACCTGGAGGTGAATGGTTTGGCTGCAAACCACCACTCTCTGCCTCCCTAGCTTGAGGAATTTAGATGCATGCCATCAGGCTCTTTCTGTAGATGCTGGGGATACAGTCTCGGGTTCTCATGTTTGTAGGTCAAGCATTTTACCAACTGAGCCATCCCCCAGCCCCAAGACCTTTTAAAAAATAAAATTTGTAAACTCTCTTAATTGGCTGCTCTAAAAGGTGTCCTTTACACTTCATGTTCTGGTAAACACAATCTACTCATTAAATGATATATTAATAATGTTGGTTTTCTAAGAAATTTGAACTGTTTGATTTAAAGTCATAAGATCTCAAGAGCCTTAGGTAAAGGTTAAAGAAGTCCTCCACTATACACTATCTCCAAGTGTTATTTCTTTTTGCTCTAAAAGTTCTGTTTACTCTGAATTTCCTGGCAGAGCTGATGTGCAGATAGTGATGAACTAGCCTTTTTATTTTTCATTTTTCAAGCTTCACTTTTGTGCCCTTAATGTTAGCCCACGGGGCTTTGAGACTGTTCTTGCCATTTCCCTATCTCTTCCTCAGACTGAAGACTCTTAGCTGACTTAATTGTTCATTGCTCCTTTTTTTTGTTATTCCTACTTAAATCTGTTGATGCTTTGCTCAAAGGAATTTTTCACTTTTGGTTTTTGTTTGTTTTTCAAGACAGGGTTTCTCTGTGTAACCTTGGATGTCCTAGACTCACTTTGTAGAGCAGGCTGGTCTTGAACTTACAAGGATCCTCCTGGCTCTGCCTCCCTGAGCACTGGGATTACAGGCATGTGCTGCTGTGTCCAGCTAGTTTTAATTTTCAACTAAAGTATTCCTCTTTGGAGACTGGAGAGATGGCTCAGTGGTTTAGAGCACTTGTTTTTCCAGAGGGCCTGGGTCCAATTTTCATCACCCACATGGTAGCTTGCAATCTCCTGTCACTCCAGTTCCAAGACTTCCGATGCCCTCTTCGGACCTCACTGTGTGCTAGGTATCTAGGCAAAGCACTCATACAGAGTAAATTAAGTCTTAAAAAAGAAAGAAAGAATTCCTGTTTGATTCCTATTTATAGTTACCAGATAAATTATTCTTTAGCCATGACCCACCCCCAAGAGAAGATCTGTTAGCCAGTATACTGTGAAAGCTGTCTCAAAATGCCCTACTGAGTCGATGTATTCACCTGAAATGTGTATGTATAAGAGAAAGGGGGTATCTTAGGTAGGCTTTCTATTGCTGTGTAGAGACACCATGACCATGGCAATTCTCATAAAGGGCAGCATTTAACTGGGGCAGGTTACAGTTTCAGTGTGGCAGCCTGCAGGCAGACATGGTAGAGGAGGAGCTGAGAGTTCTGCATCTGGATACACAGGCAGCAGCAGGAGACTGTGGGCCATATTTGGCATAGCTTGAGTATATGAGACATCAAAGCTTGCCTCCACAGTGCCACACGTACTCCAACAAGGCCTCACCTCCGAGTAGTGCCACTCCGTATGACCTAAGCCTTCAAACACACTAGTCTATAGGGGTCATACCTATTGAAGCCCCACAGGGAGGGAGACACGAAGACAGGCTGTTAGGATGGAGGGAATGCCTTTGCTTGACTCTCAGCGTGCCCCTTCTTATTTCAGAACTGGATTCTTTAAGTTGACCGACTATGGCCTTCAAGAGATTTCAACCTGTCGGCAGAAAGGCTTTCACCCCCACGGCAGAGACCCACCTCTGTTCTGTGTAAGTATCTGTGTAGGAGCCTGCAAGCACACGAAGCTCATGAGTGCATGGTCCTGCCTGACCCGCCTGCTTTCAGCCCTGTCACTCACCTTCCCAGAGTTCATAAACGCATGGACACAGGAGGCAGGGAGTTGTGGAAGTAGTTGGGCTCTCAGTCTGTCGCCCAGTGGCTTCGTGTCTGTGAGGCTGTTGGCCCTTCCTGGGTCTGTCATCTGACATGTGGGATAATAATAACTTACTTTGCAGGGTCGTTGAGGGGAGGAAATAGGTAGGCGTGGGTGTAGCCCAGAGGCGAACCTGTGCTCAGCATGCCTGAGGCCCTGGGTTCAATCGCCAGCACCACTGGAAAAGAAAGTAATAACAAAGCACCTAATGCATTATCTGCTTATTAAATGTTACTTTGTTCTCCATCGGTGTCAGTTACTAACTGCCAGTCAGTAGTCTGAATGCAAAGGAAAAGCCATGTAAGAAAGTAAATTAAACATATTTGATTCCCAGATTTTGCTTAGAAAATACGATTCTCACCTCCCTAGGTAATAGTGTCTTCTCTGGGGTTGTGTCCCTGATAACACGTTTAGCTGATCAGGTCAGTTGTGTCAGTCAGCCCCAGATCAGTGATATGCTGGGACTTCTCTTTTGGGTTCAGAGAAAAGCAACATAGAGAAAGGAACCAGAGCCCTGTGCGTGGAGAGACACAGGAGGCTAGGACTATGGGATCTGAAAGGCGGTTTTGTATGACAGAACGGTTATTATGTATGTATGTACACATATGTGTTTGTGTTGCTGTACTTTATACTTTTCCAAGCACAAAAATAAGCTTCATAGAATAATGTATTTTCATTTGATAATGTATTTCATTCATAGAATAATACATTAACGTATATGTAGTATTGATTTATATAACTTCCTTGTTTTTCAAATTTTTAATTAAACTTTATGTTCAGTCTTGTGGATCAAATTCAGTAAAAGTTTTCAACAGAATGTGAGGAAGAAAATAAATCTTAAAATAAACAAACAGAGCCAGGAGGGTTGACATATGCCTTTAATTCTTGTTTTCGGGAGGCAGAGGCCAGCCTGGTCCACACTATGTGTTCTAGGACGACCAGGACCACATAGGCAGACTCTTATCTCAAAAGGTGTATATACATACACATATGTATATCTGTATATATATCTTGGGATATAACGTTTAGATGTCAGGATATTGATATAAATACAGCACCATCAAATAGCCCTGGAACACCATTGTCCAGGAGGATCTCCAGTTTGAGGCCAGCCTGAGCTTTATAGCCAGACCCTGTGTCCAATAAATAAACAGGCTTTTTAATGTTGAAGTGAGAACCCGCTCCCCACCAAGGTGGTGGCAGGTGGCCTTCGCTATCTGAATGATATAATGACTCAACACTGGAGCAAACCTAATTCTTGTGAATTAAGAAATATTTAACAACTGACTTTAGAAAGTATACAGGAAGCTGCTGCTCTGAGCATGAGTAGAGCTTGATGGGAGTGACTGCAATTGTCACTGACATCGTGGTCTGGCTTCCAGGCTAGGAATTACTGACCCTGAGCCAGCGTTTATGTACTAATTTTCTTCAGACCCTCACAGGAGTGCTGCAGCTCCATCACCCCACCCCTGCCTCCCCTCCAGTCCCTCCGATGTCCCTCCCCCATTCATGTTCTCCTTAACTGTTAACACACGTATGCACACATGTATATACAGCCTGCTGAGTCCATTTAGCTTTGCTCATATATACATGTGTCCCCGGCTGACCACTGGGGTTAGACAATGTACACAGGAGCTCATCCCCGGAGGAAACTCTCCCAACTGACTGCGACCTCAAGCAGCCTTTGGGTGGGGGGGGGGGGGGGGGGGGTGGTTTCTCCCATCCATGTTTGCATATCAAACTGATGTTGTCAGCATGCTTGTCTTGTTCATGCAACCGTATTGTTATTTCATGGACGCGCTTTCCCTGTCAAGTCTAGGGGTCTGTCCTGACAGCAGGCACCCTGGGCCTCTGGTTCGCACAGTCTTTTTGTCCCATCTTCTGAGAATTTCTCTGAGCCTTAGGTTTCCTGATTGCATTGTAGATATGTGACTTGTTTTCTGCATTTGATCAGTTGTAGCTCTCTGTAACAGTCCCCATCTGTTGCAAAAAGAAGCTTTGTTGGTGTGGGGTGAGAGCCACGCTTACCCGTGGGTAAAAGGGCAAGTGTTTAGAACACAGTCAGAGACTGTACAGGTTTGGGGAAATGGCAGTAGCAGGCTCGTCTCTCAGGTCTGTGCCCTCTCCAGCCGTGGCCAGGTTTAGAGTCCCAGGTACGAATTCCTTCCCCGGCAGAAGGCCGTAAGTCCAACTAGGCAACTGTTAATCACCACCCCACTCCCACCCCAGACAAAACGCCCCTGTTGCACGCTGTAGAGCTCTTGTCTGGTCATTGTTGTGGTCTGTAGGCTTTGCGGGGGGGGGGGGAACATCCAATAGCTCCTCTTCCTTAGCAGCTTGCGTACACCTTTCAATAGTGTGAGAGCCAGTCCTCGGCAAGGAGACTTGCAGGTCAGTTCCAGCTCAGATCCTCCAAGGCCTGTGTCCAAAAGCATGGGATCTTTCCTTCAGGTTCCGGAAGGCGACCAGGGTCAGTGACAATAGCTCCTACTGTTCTGGGAGACGTGTGTTCTTCCACAAGCCTTAAGCTCACAGAAACCCACCTGCCTCTTGCTGGGATTAAGCACGTATGCTCCCATAGCTGGAATGTTTTATGTATGTTTAAAGTAAACTTATAAAATAATGTTTCCCTATGCTTTCTAGCACCATGTTATCTCTCCTTCCCTCTCTTCCTGTGCCCCCATTATTCTCTTAAACCCCTTTGTAGCATCTGACTCCAACTGCTCCCCTCCCTAGAGCTCCTAGCCACCCTCCCTGCTGTGGTCCCTTTCTGCTTCCCTGACTTCTGATATTCAAATATAAAGATTTCAGATCCACAAATCAAAGAGACTATTTGGTGTTTGTCTTTCTGGGCTACCTCTTGAGTAGGCATTTTAAATGAGAGGTTTGGGGCTGGAGAGGTAGCTCAGCTGGCAGGGTGCTTTCTCCACAGGCCCCAGACTCTGGCTCCAATCCCCAGGACTAGTGAACGGAGCACAGTAGTGTGTCCCTCTGATACCAACGCTCGGAGGTGGCAGCAGGAGGACCGAGGCCACCCTGGCTACCTAGGGGATTTGAAGCCAGTCGTACGACACAGACTCAGATAAAATAGAAATGACTCATTTTTTAAAGGGCTGTAAAGGATTTTCCACAACTTCTTTGCTTTTCCTTTTTCCCTGTTGCAGGACTGCAGCCATGTCACTGTCAAGGACAGGATTGTGACCATCACAGACCTTCGATAAATTTCAATCATGATCCAGGAAGATGGCTGAAGGCACTTGCCACCAAGCCCGGCAGCCCAAGTTCACTTCCTGATGCCACATGCTAGAAGCAGACACGGACTTCCCCCAGGTCACCTCGACCTCCGCTGTGCGCTGTGGTATGTGTGCACCCACACATATACACATGCACACCCACACATCAACCAATTAACGTAAATTACAACAGCCTCCCCTCCCCTCCCCCCAGACTGCTCCGTGTACTCACCCCCAGTGGAGTTAAGCTTTTAAGACACAATAGGAAAGGTCAACCTGAGGGGAGACTGTTGGATTTTTTAACTTATTATTTGAAAATAAGTCATTTTTAAATGATAAATCTTAAAATGAGCAAATCTCTCCAAGCAACTAACTCAAAAATTAGGGAGCAAGAGAAGACACCTCTCTGCCTGCCTCGATCCAACCACTGGCCTTCTGTCCCTCTTGCAGTTTATCTGCCAACTTGTTCATGCCTTCCTTTGGGCTAAATAAGGGCATCTATGCAAAACTGTGAAAGCCGTTTTGAAAGATTTGGCTTTTTCTTGTTTATGGCACTACTAAAGGGGCTTGTCACTCTGGCAGAGGAGCAGGAGGAGCTCACAGCCCCCACAAATTGACACTGATTTTGTTTAAAAGTCTGTTATTTACCAGGATGTTGCTCTGTAATAAAACAGCTCACTTGTGCTTGAGCGTGATCTGTCTGAGCAGGCGTCACGTAAGCACTTCCAATGAAAGCTCTGGTTGCTGGCGAATGGGATGGCGTGTGCCACACTGAACTGTGTTCCACTTTGCGTGTAAGAGCCTGGTTGGCCTGCCTGCTGCCCTCTTCCAGGGCAGGAAGTCATCTCTTGTTTTGGTGTCTTCCCCGAGTGGGATCTTCTTGCTTCCTCCTTGAACCTAACATTCTTCAGCCAAGGCACCGGAGCATGTCAGAGTCCCGGGTTACATCCAAGCCGGTGGTAGAGTTACCTCGCTCCCTACCCTGCCAAGTCCACCGTGCTGGCTTTGTCCTCTTGAGAAATGCCTAGGATGGTGGGTGAGACTGTAGGCGACACCTCCCTCGTTTTCATGACCTGAGCTATAGTAGAATTCTTTTTTTTTCTTTTGACGTGTGTGTGTGTGTGTGTGTGTGTGTGTGTGTGTGTGTGTGTGTGTGTTATCCATACAGGTGCCCACCAAGCCAAAGGGCGGGGTGGGGGAGGCTTTGGATTCTCTAGAACTGGAGTTACAGGCAGCTGTAAGCTGCCATGAAGGGCGCTGGGAACAGAACCCAGGTCCTCTGCAGAAGCAGAAAGTACTCTTAAGTGAGGAGCTATCTCCACAGCCTCCCAAATTGATATTCTCAACCATACCATGATGCTGCCTTCCTAAAATATACATGGACACGTGCATTCTGTAAAGGATGGATTTGTATCAAAGAGTAGGATTGTGAGATGATTTTATTTCCCCCTCTATCCTTTAAAAATTTCTCCCAACTAGAAAGAACATATACTGCATGATAACATCAAAAAGAGCCATACCTCCTGTTTTTTAGAAACCAAAACTCCACTGTACCCCTCAATGTGGGAACCCAGCCAAGACCTGCTTCATGGACAGGCTCAGTGAGGGACCTTAGGCAAAGCAGCAGACGCATGTCATATATGGAAACCTTCCGCGAAGCTGACCTCACTGCTGGAACTTATTCAACATAAACCTTGCCTTCGAGAGCTGGCAGAGCTCTTTGGACAGAGCCTGGTGGGTGCTGAGCTGGGACCTGCCTAAGCAGTGACTCGCTCATGTTCTGCCTGAAGAAGTCCAGACCACACTTCTGGGCTCAGCAAATCGCTGGTCAACCCACTGAGACGGGTTGCTTTTTAAAACATCACCCTCCTCCAGAGAAAAGCTGCTGCAATGGCCTACCATTGTTCCTGACATCTGAGCTTAGAGAACGCAGGCCGTTGCTTAAATTGAGCAATGGTTGCTGGTGGGTGACAGAAGTGGAGCCGTGTCCTACACAAAAGGAAGCAAAGCCGTTCTTAGATACTCCTCTGCCTGTTCCCTGCCTAAAGCTTTGCCACCCCCAGCAGTCCTACCTTCACCTCATTTGCCTTTAAGAAAAGGTACTGGTTCTGGGCACGGTGACGCGTGCTTGTGACCCCAGCACTGTGGAGGCTGAGGCAGGAGGCTCAGCCTGAACCACACAGTGAAACCCTTTTTAAAGTGTTGATGACGTTGCACCAAAGCAAAGTTTTTTCCAGTGTGCCATCCATGCCACCTAAGCATTAGCCATGCTGCCACCTTGAACAGCCTTAAGTCCCTGTTCGGCACACTAGCCTTTGTGTCCAGCACGTCTCTGAACCAGCCTGGTGCTCTATCCCTTTCCCGAGACTTGAGAGCTTTGAATTATCTTTAATTGATTCATGGTAAACCCAGAATATGGTCACACAAGTATTTTCATTCCTAATGGCAACATGGCTTTGAAAGCACACCATCTCTAATAACTGTGATGCTTGAGGGTTTAGTTGGCCCAGGAAGAGACCACAAACAGAGAAAGGAACTTCGTGTTAGTCCAAATTCTTTTCACTGAACTGACTAAAAATCCAGCGGGCATTGAGACATAGCTGGATCAACTGTCCGCCACGGCCGCCATTTCTTGGGTTCAGAATTTGGTCATTTAAGTCATTTATTCCAATAAAGTAATGTAGAAAGCTATAGTTTAATAGCCTATTGTCCTGATAAATCTAGCTGAAAATGAACTGAGTTTAAGCACAACTTCTGAAATTGAGTTGTGGAGTTGGAGCTTTGGCCACAACTCACACCTGGTCCAATCACTGCAGCCAGAAGAGGGAATGTTCCGATTGCTCGGGCCTGGCTTGAAAGCTGCATGCTTTGAGATCAGAGGGCATTCTTTTCCAAACAATACCGTGGTGGCACCAGAAGCGGAAGTGGATGCCGAAGGGTGCTGCCAAGGATGAGAATCTAAAGCTGACTATCACTGCTGTGGGCACTAGTCCCAATAGTAGGGATTAAGCAGATCAAACACCAAGTGCTGTGCGACTTAGGTAATAGCATCTGGACAAGGGGGTACTGACACACTCCCCAAAATATGAGTCGTACATCCAGACCATAGCTCAAGAGTGCCTACTATGTGCAGAGTACTGTTGGAAATATGAAGAAAAGAGGCCCTCGCCTCCAGAAGCAGATGGCAAATAAAGGAGCAACACTCCTCTGAGAGCACGAGACCAATTTCCTCTCATTTGACAAACAGGACAATGTCCTCTCATTTGAGCAGGACAATGACTGAGCCCTAAAAGAGAAAGATGTTTTCACTGTAGTTATATTCCACTTTCCATTCACTCAGCAAATATTTACCATACACCTACGAAACACCAACTCCCATTAGTCTGACTCCTTGGGAGGCCAGAAAAGGGCACCAGATCATCTGGAGCTAGAGTTACAAGGGGTTGTGATTTGCCTGTCATGGATACAGGGAAGCAAATTTTGGTCCCCTCTAAAAGCAAGTTTTTAACTATTGAGCCATCTCTCCAGCCCTGAGCCCTACTTTTCTCTTAATCCAAGAGACTTGGATTAAGAACTCTTCACTAGGCAAAATAATCTTTAAAAAGTCAAGTGAAGAAGCTGTGAGAAACAAAAGGCTACAGAAGATCTCCTAAAATCAAAAGTTTGCAGTGTTTTCCACTGGCTTAAAAACCACTTCAGTAAGACAGCTGCTGCGGACCGTCAGTCTGCTTCTCTCTGCCTGAGCTCTAACTCAGAACAGCTTTTCTTCTCTCCCTCTCTCTCCCCCTCTCTCTGTGTGTCTCTGTCTCTCTCTAGATACCTTGAGCATCATGTCCCTGGTGCTCTTTCTCTTCCTCTGAAGCCCCCCCATCCCTTACTCCAGGCTGCTGCACATGGCCCAGGCCACCCATACATGTGTGTACATGCAGGCTCACACTCTGCTGCCTTGCATGTCGTGCGCAGAAATTCGCATAGGCACACACACAAAGCAAAATCTAAAAACAAAATAGAAAGACAAGAGAACATATAATAAATGTGGGGCATGGTGGTACATGCCTGTAAGCCCAGCACCAAAGAGGTGGAAGCAGAAGGAGGGAGGAGTTAAAGCCTGTCCTTGACTGCACACTTAAGTTTGAGACCAACCTGGGTCGCATGAGACCATATTTAAAAAATCACCACCACTGTCATCTTCAACAACAACATAATGAGCGGGATTTTATACTAGACTGACCTGGAAGAGGTGGATTCCTGTTTCCTCATTACTGTGTGACTTCTATAAGAGACTTCATCTCCCTTGGCCTCAAAGTCTACAACACTTAAAAAAAAAAAAAATCAGGAATACTAAGATTAAGTAGGCTTACACGGGGGCCAGAAAGATGGCTCAGAGTGTAAAGGGGTTTTTCGTAGCAAGCCTGCGGCCTGAGTTCAGCTGAACAATATAGAGCATGTGAACACAACTCAATAAATGGCAGCTCCAGTAACAATAAGGACTAATAGTGAACCTGTGTCAGCAACTTGTTGAAAATCCACCTTGGGAACTCAGTGTTGGAGAACATTCTGGCCTTGTCTCACTAGTTGGGCTGAGGGTCCTAAAGAGTTTGTCCTGTCCCGATGGGTTCCCCGCTCCTCCGAAGGAAGCCACAATGTTGATCAAAGAATAAAGGAAGGGTCCTGCTTCCGCTTAAAGCCATCTTCCTGGTGTGGCAGGTGTTTTTTGTTTTCTTTGACTGTTTTATTTTTTTAGCCCAGGCTGTCCTTGACTTTATGATCCTCCTGAGTGCTGGGATTATACTTTTTCTTAGTTCTAGGCTAAGACCAGGGTGCCCCAAGTGGCTTGCCAGAACATGGGTGGGAGTGAGGAAGCCATGTGATGATAAGGGAAGAAGCAGGGTTATGGAGCGATCTTGAGGCTACTCCCAGGCCAGCCCAAGGCTTCGAACTCTTGGAAACTCAGAGTATAGTCTGTTTCTAGCTCTTCTGCAGTTCCCACCTCACGGGATGATGGGAAGAAACAAACATATCTTTTCACCAGCCTGATTGGTGTGTTTCAGATTTTTCCCTATGGACCTCTGATAGCCAGTGTTTCCCTTTAGTACTGAAGGCTAAATGGTGGCTCTGTGCCATCACTTACCTGGGGAATTCCTACAAGTGCTGCTACATAGTTCTTTGACAGAGAAATCAGTCATATCCAAAGCTTTCATCTGTCCATCTCTGCCCCTTCAGGGGGCCCCAGCCTTGTGTTGAAGGGGTCCTAGGTGTAGTGGGTGTCCCCTGGATTGGAGGCTGGCGACAAGGCCCTAGCCCAACCTGTCCTGTGCCCATTTGTTTTAAATATTTAAGTGCTCTATCTGCATGTACAGTGCATGCCAGAAGAAGGCACCAGATCCCAGTCCAGATGGTTGGGAGCCACCATGCCGTTGCTGGGAATTGAACTCAGGACCTCTGGAAGAACAGCCAGTGCTCTTAACTGCTGAGCCATCTCTCCAGCCCTCTTGTCCTGCGCCCATTTGACAAAGCTAGTAGCCAGGCTGCCGTCCATGTTGTCTTCTCTTCCCACTCTGGTGAGCAGAGGGCACATCTGTACACCTGGGCCTGTGCAGACACCCAGACAAGGCTGCTCTAGATCTCCAAAATTGCCCTTTTGGAATTCTCCTTACTCCCCTTCCCACAGAAAAAGGAGAGAGTCCTCTTGCTCACATACACTGTTCTCAAAGCTCAAGAACCTGTCTTCATCTTCATCTACAGCCTGGTGGAGAGCAGGAAGCTGTGCTCAGGATGGGGGATGCGTAGTGACAATTTTGCACCTGGCATTGTGCGACATAAGTGATTTAATCCTGGTTTTTAAACCCCCTGTGTCCTTTCTTTTCTCTCTCTCTTCTTCTTCACTCTACCCATCGCTGAAAAGGTTGTTAAAAACCTCTGAATACAGCCAGGCATGGTGGCACATGTCTGTAATCCCAGCACTCAGGGACGCAGAGGCAGGAGGATTGCTGTGAGTTTGAGGCAAGCCTGGCCTAGAAAGCGAGTCCAGGATAGCCAAGGTGACACAGAGAAACCCTGTCTTGAAAACAAAACAAAACAAAAAAACTTGTGAATGTGAAGTTGGATGTGACAACACACCTACCTTTATCCCAGGACCCAGAAGGCCAGAGGGACTACAGAGCAAGGCCTTGTCTTACTTTGTGTGTGTGTATGTGTGTGCGATTGAAATATAATTATATCATTTCTCCTTCCCTTTCCTCTCTCCAATCCTTACCATATACTTCTCTGACACTTTTTATAAAATGTCTCTATGTTTATAACAGCTTCTTACCTTAAAATTGTTATGTGCAGGCTGGTCTAGAATTCATGGACCTGTCCCCAGGTGCCTGGGGCTGGAGAGAGAGAGAGAGACGCTGTAAACTGACTGGTCTTCTTGAAGAAAAGAATGAGAGGAAGGGCTCTGAGGAAGGGAACCAGGGGATGTGGCAGCTTTGGGGGTGGGGACAGGTTTTGCACAGCTGATCTTGAAGATCCTGCAATCACCTGGATGCAGCTCTCCAACCTGCAATTGATCACTTTGGTCTGGACCAGCTGTGAAGTATGAAGTTGGGACTAACTGCCACAAAGCTAGTGGTGGATGTTGTGGGAGATGGAACAGCTGCCCAGGGAGAGAATGAATTAGACAAGAAAAGCCAGAAGCCCGGACTCTGGAAACTTGTGCCTGTTGCTAGGTGTGCTCCGTCTTGGGGCAGGGGACTCCTCCTGCACTGGGGACTGGCAGAGCAGCTCCAGGAGGGAGACTGGGAGCGTGTGGAAGCTGAAGGTGACTGGGGACCCCAGGGGAGCAGGACAGTTGGGGCACATGGGATTTTTTTTTCCAAATGCAGATGGACTTCCCCCTCAGCCTTGTGCTGTCCTGGACTTGCAGCAGACAAAGCACAACGGCACTCATTCTGGGGTACAGCATCGGTGTCTCAGGCAGGCTGTGGGGCAACAGGCAAAGGGCCTGAGGAAGGAGGCGGGACAGAGGAGGCCACTGCCATTCTTGGTATGGTTCGCTCTCCCAGAGCAGAGCCCTGTGAGGCCTCATTCTGGACAGCTTATAAGGCCTGGTATAATTTTTGTTTATGCAAGTATAGCCTAAAAGGAACAAATCTATGGCCCCAAGATTGTTGCCATTTGAATCCTTTCGCATACATTTCTCAAATGATAATTCACTCTACCCACCCTCCATCCACGCCCCCCAAGGCTGGGGTTTATTAAAAAAAAGATACCTTATATGGTAATTTAGCTACCACACCGTCAGCTGGCCTTTTTAGGGACTCTGTTTAAAGAAGATCCGCCTCAGGGGTTTTATATTGCTCTGGTAATTCTGCCAAACTCGCCACAGCCCTCAGTCCCTCAGAGAAGGACTTCTCACACCCGTGGTGAGTACTGCCCTGCTTCTGCAGCCTCTTCCTTTTGGGAGCTGCCAGGCCTCCTGTGGGCCTGTGCAACTCCAGATTCACTTGGTTTCTATGACGCTGGCTCAGGTCACATGTCAAGGCTCTTGGTGGCAGTGGTGCCTGATGAAAAGAGGCATTTCTGACCAGGGAGCACCCTGGGGACAGGGCAGTATGGGGACCACCCCCTTCCCCGGGGGGTGACCCCTGCAGGCCACACCTGTCCTGCTCTACTTGACATAGGTCAGCACATCAGGGAAGCTGTTTTAGGGGAAACTGCAGAAAAGCAGCTTCCTCTTGGGTATCTGTGTCAAAGCCAACGGTGGTCCTGGCATCCATGAGCTACCTGTATAAGGGATAGGAAGGGACCTTCTTCAGTTGGCCTTGGTTGGTCTCTGTGTCCTTCAATTAGAGCTTAGGTGAGGTGAATGGAGGATTTTCAGTTATCAGAGGCTGCAAGGTGATTGTGGGATGAGAGAAGCCAGATGTGAGGGAGGAACAAATGGCCTGTGGCTTCGTGACATTTTAGGGCTAAATTTTTGGCAGCTAACTTGTTCTCCTCTGAAGAAGTCACCGAGGTCCAGGACAGTTAACCAGCTTTTCCAAAAGCATGGTGGTTCATGCTTGTATTCTGATTATTTGGGAGCCTAGGGCAGGTGGATTGCCCAAAGCTCAAGGCCAGCCCAGGATACATAGTGAGCCCCAGGCCAACCTGGGCCTCAGTGTCTCAGACAGAACAGCTCATACCAGTGTGAAGTAACATGCCGAGAGCACCGTCTCTGTAACACACACACTCTAAGGACCTCCACTTTTGTGAAGTGCATCCTAGTGGAGCAGGCTGGTGTCAGGATGCTGATCCTGGAGACCAACAGCCCGGTACCCAGTGTTACCGAGTGACCTCCATTTGCTCATCCGTAACATGGGCACCCAGAATGTCTCCCTAGTGAGGAGAGTGAGGAGTAATGTGCATAGTGTAGCCCGGGCCCAATGTGGCTAGGGTCTGTCCTTGGATTCTCAAGCTTAAGAATCGCCATGGAGAGAACAATGATGCAAGCCTATGTTCCTAGCTCTTGGGAGGCGGAGTCGTGAGGGTCAGTTCAAGGTCATCTTTGTCCATATAGTAAGTTTAAGGCTATCCTAGGCTTTGTGAAATACTGCATCAGAGCAAAATGAGATTAAAAGTAGAATCACAATAGAATGTTAAGTGTGTGAAAAGGGGAAACCCAGGAGATGTTCCTTGTTTAAGCTGTAAGCAGGGACGGCTTCCTGGGGGAAGGGTGCCTGAGCTGAGTCCCAGAGAAGGACCGGCGGAAAGCAAACAAACAAAAAGCAACCATGGAATTTGGGACACACAGGGACTCAGCTCCACTCCATTTAGATTTCAAGGCAATAAGCAGGCCCAGGAACTTTAGAGGGCTGGGTAAGCTCAGTCCATTGGTTGTTAGATGCTAAATTAAAGGACTGAGCAGTGGGGTCGCTGGAAGGGGTTCCGCCTAAAGGATATCAGCAAGAGGTTTATCCTGTAGAGGGGCTGCTCCGGAGGGTGAGCGGCCTGGGCACACGCAGGAAGTGCTGCCACCGTGTGGTGACGTGGAGGTAGACTCAAAAGGGGCTGTGCCGGGGAGAAAGTCACGTTCCACAGCTTCCTTCAAGGGAACAGCCCCAGTGACCCAACCACCTCCTACTAAGCCCCACCTTCTAAAGATGCCACCCTAGGAACCGGGCTTTAGCGCTTGGTCAGCCTATGGGATAGGTAATACTATGGCAAGGGACAGGAATCACTCGATGAATTGGCCTGTGCTTACATGTCACCTCAAGTCCTCACTTCAAACTCAATACCCAACTGGTACTTGAAATCCTGCCGCCCAGAGCCCTCCTCCTCAGGGAAGAAGCCCTCTGCTAAAATGAAAATGTCTTGAGGAGGTACAAATTTGTTTTTCAGTAGCCACTGATTTGTGAAATGGGGGGTGAGGTTCTTTCAGTGAAATAAGCTCCATCCCAGGAGTAAGTGTTGAGAGAAGACTGAGAGACAAGTTTTATATTTGTGAGCCCTGATGAGAGGGGTAGGCAGAACCTTCCGGAGACGGTCAGAGAGCCACGGTTAGGCTTCCGAGACTGAAGGTCCATCATAACCACCCTCAACTCCGTGGTTACAACAAAATCAATCACAGGTGGGTGGGCAGGACAGGTGTGCCTGAGTCCCCAAAAAACAACTTGCAGAGGCCAGTTAGGACTTCACACCTGTGATTTCAGCACTCAGAGGTGGGGCAGGAGGAGCAGGAGTTCAAGGCTGTTCTCAGCTACATGGTGATCTCAGGGCCAGCCTGTCTAAAGAACAAAATCAATGCTTGTAGACGCTGCAGCTGAATCTTACGTGATTGTCACAGGCCGTGAACTGTTTCCACCGCTCTGTCCTCCTGTTCACCAAAATGTCTGGCTCTGGGCTGCCTCGTGGGGAGAGGAGAGCTCAAGGCTTTTCCAACTGTGTGAGAATCTCCCAATAAAGTCTGGTTGAGTACATGCTGACATGGCCACAACAATTTGTTCAGCTTCCCAGCAAAGCGGTTGTGACCCCAGCAAACCACAGCTGCTGTGGCTCTGGATCAGCTGGCATGCTCTGCATCAGCCACAAATGACTAGAAGGGTCAAGAATTGCCTGACATGGCAGGAGACGGCCCACATCCCTTCTTGGCCTCTAGCTCTCTCATCTGCCTTCTGCGCCCTACCTCATCTCTGGCTCCGCCACAGAAAAAACAGTTCTGGGGTTGAAGAGATGGCTGCACATTTGCTGTTCTTGCAGAGGATCCAGGTTCGGTGCCCAGAAGTCACCCGGAGGCTCACAACCCTCTGTAACTCAGTTCCAGGGGATTCTGATGCCCTCTTCTGCCCCCGCAGGCACCGCACACATATGGTCCACATACATACGCGCAGGCGAAACACTCATGCACACAAACACAAACAAATCTGAAAAAAAGTCAAGTGGTTCTAAGTCCCCTGAAATCCTGCAGGGCTGGGTGTTGACAGGCTAAGGCTGCTCTGTGGATGCCTTGTTGGCCATACAGCCTGCGATTCTTTTGGGGGCCGAGTTGGATGAAGCCAGGGAGGAGATGAAAGGTCTTTGAAAAGCCACATGGGAGTCAGCTGGGAATGTAACTTAGTTGATAGAGTGCTTACTTACCCAAGTACACACAAAGCCTTGCATAAACTGAGTGTAGGTACTACACACCTTGAACCCAGTACTGGCTGGCAGGGGCCTCAGAAGTTCAATTCTTGACTACACTGGGAGGTCAAGGCCAGCCTGTTCTACAAAGCCAGTCCAAGACAGCCAGGGCTCTGTTATACAGAGAAACACTATCTTGAAAAACCAAAAAAGAAAAAAAGGGTAGGGGGAGGCACCAAAGAGAAACTAGGCTTGTGGCAAAACACCCATAATCCCAGCATTTGGGAAACTAAGACAAGAGGACTGCTGGGTGTTAAAAAAAAAAAAAAAATCACAGACAGTGCTGAGGGGACCCTAGAGGAGTCAGCCACAGAAGTGTGGCCTTACTTCATGGCCTCCTTCTGCTTTTGAGGCGAGTTCCCCTCAGGAAGAGCTTGTTAGGCCAGGGCAGCTGCTGACTAGCTTGCAGTGAGAAAGCCAAGTGCTTGAGGATCCCAGGCACGGAACAGACAGGACTGGGAGGGCCCCTCCATCAACATTTATGGTGCTCCAGACTCCAGTTAAGTGTCAGGGTAAATCTGGTCCTGGTGCAGAAAGAACTCAGAGGAAGGAGAAACAGAGGCCCCTTTGTGTGCAGGCCTTAGCCGCCAAAATCTCCCGAGAAGGAGGCAAAAGGAAAATGCCATACAAGGAGAAGTTATGCCGCGTTCGCAGCCGTGGCAAGGACACCACCACACAGGCTCAGGCTCCGCACCTGCCCTGGGTCAACGGCAGGCCTGTCTGCTCACTCCCCTCCCTCCCAGGCTAGGAGGTCCCTGGCTGAGTTCTCTAACTTTTCTGAGTCTTGATTTGCAAGTCAATAGAATGGAATTTAAAAATATATTGTCTCAAGGCTATTTTGAGGTTTAAATAGATAATACTATACATTGTAAAATTGAGGTAAAGGACCTCGATTTTTTTAAATATTTATTTTTTTTATATGTACAGGTGTTTTTCCCTGCATGTATGTCTCTGTACCATGCACACACAGTGCCCAAGCATCTCAGAAGAGGGCATTAGATCCCAGGGAACTAGAGTTATGGGTGGTTGCAGGTGCTGGGAACTTAACCTAGGTCCTTTGTAAGAGCAGCAAGTGCTCTCAACTGTAATATATATTATTAACCATAAAATATATGTTATGTATATTATGCTTTAAAATACATAAGCCATTCATACACACACACACACACACACACACACACACACACACACACACAGGTCAAACGTGAAAGCACTGACTTCCTCATTACATTTGATACTTTGCTCTCTCCACTGGCTGATTGGGTGGAATTTTCTAGCAGTTCAGAGCCAGCTACTTATTCAATTATTAATTGAATAATAATTCATTATTACTATTATTATTCTCATTATTACTATGGTTCTCTTCTCATTATTACTATGGTTCTCAATTCTGATTGTTTTAATGAAGCTAAGCTCACAGAGTGGCTCAGTGGATAAAGCACAAGCCTCCCGGGTCTAATGGCCTGAGTTCAAGCCTCAGAACCCACCTAAGAGTGGAGGAGAGAACCAGCTCTGTGGAGTTTCCTCTGAGCTCCACGTCATGCCGAGGAGCATGTGCCCTCGCTATCCCCCCCCCTCACTGCACACACATTCAATAATGGATTCTCTAACTGTCTGATTTTATGTGCATGGTGTTCTGCCTGCATGTCTGTCTGTGTAACACTTTCACACCTGATTCCCAGGATGCCAGAAGAGGGCATCAGTTCCCCGGGGCTGGAGTTATAGATTATATGAGCCACCATGTGGGTGCTGTGACTCGAACCCAGGTCCTCTGTAAGAGCAGCCAGTGTTCTTAACCTGTGAGCCACCCTTCCAGTCTCTTTGCTTTAACCCTGTCAAACCTTCTGGATCTCCAGATCAAAATCCCAAAACCTAATCTCTTTGCCTAGCTCATGGTCTTCACTGTCCGACTTCAGCATAAGGCTATTCGGGATCAGTCTATTGTCTGTAGAATTTCTCTCCTCCCATTGGCAATGAGGTTTGCTGTGTCACACACCCCAATGGTACTTTAGAGCTCTTCCTTCAAACAGCTTCTCTTCCTTACTCCATGTCTTTCTTTTGCAGGGAATTGAAGTAAATAATAAATAAATAAATCTTTTAAAAAGAGAAAGAGGAGGGAAAGATGGAGGGTGTGTGGGTGGAAGAAGACCACAATAGATGTTGGAAATTTTGAATCGGTTTCTTCACTCCCAGCCCTGGGGAGTGGGACTCTATTTTCCTGTATGCTCAGGCAGCAGAGAGTGAGCCCCACCATCAAGTTCTTCTCTCGAGTCATCCCTTTCTTTTCATGCTTCTACAGTTTGCTAATTATTCTACCTTCTTCTTTAAAGAGAAATTATTCGTTGTTTTTTTTTTTTTTTTTACTATACGAGTCACATGTGACTATAATCTGCTCATAAGAAGTTAAACCTTAGAAATATATCCTAGCTCCTCTCCCGAGGTGCCCTCCCATGTCCGCACGTGATGCCAGTAAGTCTGCAGTTTTTGCAAATTTGTCGTGTGTGCGTGTGTGGTGTCTGTGTGCTCACAGAAGCCAGAAGGAGTCATCAAATGCCATGCTTTACCGTTCATCAGCCACCACATTCCTTGAGAGAGGGCCTCTCTGAATCTAGATCTAGACTGGTGGCCAGAAGCCCCATGGTTCTGTCTCCATCCCCAACCTCGCTAGAGTTACAGACACATGCATAACCATGTCTGGCCTTGTACTAGTTCCAGGATCTGAACTCACGTTCTCCTGCTTGTCAGAAAGTGCTCTCTCACTCTGAGCCATCTCTCCCTCTCCACAGAGGCATGTCTGCTGGATGAACTGTCAGAACTTTGTGCCAGCTGTGTACACCCCCAAAGTCATGACATGCGTGGCACTGTCTTGTGTCCATTCGCATCCTGTGTGACCTGCTTTTATCACTCAGGAGAATGGTGTAAAAACCTTCCCACATCAGCCCATATGGTTCTAGCTGCAGTTCATGGTCCCACAATTTAGAGATTGTATATCCAAATTGTGTATCTCACTAAACAGCCCTAGTTTCCCTACACCTTTGCCACAACTATTCTAGAACTTTGAATCTTTGAAATGCTCAGCTAGGAAGAGGAGGTGGCTCAGTTGGTGAAGTGTTTACTCACAAGGCTTGAGGACAATCCCCAGAACCCATGTTAAAAAAAAAAATCCAGGAGAGTGGTTACATGTGTAATCGCAGCCCTGGGAGGGAGAGACAGCTGGAACCTGGTGCTCAGTGAGGCAGCCTAGCCCGTGTGGAGAGCTCCAGGCCAAGGAGAGACTCTATCTCAGAAAAAAAAGGGACTGCACCTGAAAAACGCCACCTAATGACACCTGATGTCTCCTAGCCCCCACACACACATGCACATACTTGGGCACATATCTGCATACATACACACATACACAAACATGCCATATATACATATATATATTAGGTGGAAGGTGATTTTATTTAACTTTTCAGGAAGGCTGGGAGTCTTCTGTTGGGAGGGTGTTTGACTTCCTTCTTTGTCAACTGCTCAAGGTCTTTCTTTTTCTTTTGGGCTGCCTACTTATTGGTTTGTCCTTTCTTTTTGTAAATACTTTTGTAGGTATATTGTAAAACTTCTCAACTTGTTTAATAACTGGTAAGTACTCTCATGATTCTCCTCATTGAATGAAAGTTTTGTGGGTAATTCCTCTTTAAAAATCAAGTGTAATAAGCTAGACATTTGGGCTCACGCCTTTAGTCCCAGCACTCAGGAGGCAGAGGCAGGGCAATTTCTGGGAGTTTGAGGCTGTCTTGGTCTACATTACGAGTTTCAGGTTCGTCAAGGCTACACATTGAGACCCCAAGATCAGAGAAGTGGCCAAGTGGCTAAGAGGACTTGCTCCTTTTTCAGAGGACCTGAGTCCAGTTCCTGGCTCCAACATGCCCTCAACCATACTGAACTCCAGTTCTAGGGAATCAGAAACACTCTCTGGCTTCTACAGAACACATATGGAACCCTCTTCTGGCCTCTATGGTACACATGGTGAGACCCTGTCTCAAGAACTAAAAGTAAATAAATAAAAAGAAAATGTGTTAATTAGCTAATTGTCATAAAACAATGCCACAGATGAGGACCTTTAAGGACAGAAATAGTTTTTTAACAATCCTGGACACTAGGAGTTTGAGGGTCACGAGGCCATAAGGGTTGGCTTCTCCTAAGGACCTACCCTGGCTTATAGCTGGCTGCCTCTGGCCATGCCTTCGCATAGTCCACACTCTACATATATCTGTATTCTAATTTTCTTTTCTTACACAGATACCACCGTATGACAATAGCCATATTGGAGAGCTGCCATATTGGATTTATGACCTCATTCTAAACTCAGTTACCCTCTGTAAAGACCTATCTCTAAATCTAGTCATATTTTAGGTGTGGGGATAGTGATGTACATTCCACATATGTGTTTAGGGTAACATAATTCAGTACTTGGCAGCTAAATAGAAGTAGAAGATACAACTTCCAAGATAAGGAGGCCAAAATTATGTCTTTCTGAGAACAGGAACCCAGTTGCTCAGAGCCCAGAGACTGTCTCTTACGTGACTTGACAACTGTTCTCTTCTTTCCAACGCAAAGGTGCTCCAGCCCCCAGCTCACTCAGCCGCATCCACCATGTGTGAAGAAGAGAGCACTGCCCTCGTGTGTGACAATGGCTCTGGGCTGTGCAAGGCAGGCTTCGCAGGAGATGATGCTCCCAGGGCCGTTTTTCCCTCCATCGTGGGCCGGCCTCGCCACCAGGTGTGTGCTCTCTGGACCCAAGTCTGTAAGCCACGAGGAGTGAGCCATACAGGATCTGTGCTCTCCCTCTCCCTCTCCCTCTCAGCAGAGAGTATAAAATAAGGGTAAATCTCTATGGGCCTTGCTCTCCCTTAGAAAACCACATAGTCTTCTGTGAGAGAAACCCCTCTCCTCTTCCTGTCTCTGCTCACCTTCATCTCCTGCTTCCTTTCCTCATCTCTTTCCTCCTTTGGGGGCATTCCAGTGACTGAATCTCTATGTGTGGGCCCCTTGGATAATTCACTTCTCTTTTTCTTTCACATCACAGGGTGTAATGGTAGGAATGGGCCAGAAAGATAGCTACGTGGGGGACGAGGCTCAGAGCAAACGTGGGATCCTAACTCTCAAATACCCCATTGAACACGGCATCATCACCAACTGGGATGACATGGAAAAGGTATCTGAAGCCCCAACTGTGTTTATTTTAATGGTGATATCTGTCTTTAATGGTGATAGCTGTCTTGACTCACAGCTCTTTGTGCAGTCAATCTTCCTCAGGTATGCTTCCTGCAGCCTTCCCCCTCTCCTCCCTATCTCCCATTACCTCCCCTCCCTTCTTTCCCCCTCCCCTTCCCTAGATAATGTCCAGCCTCGGCTCCCAAGCTCTCTCTGGACCATGGCAATTGCTTCCCATAGGTTCCCTTGTCCTTTGCTCTATTTATCCACATAATTCTCTGCGCTCCCAACTCTTCGTAAGCACCCTCTGAGGATCTGGTCACACCTAGTTTCCAGCCTTCGCCTCTCCTGCCTCACTCCATTTGGCCAAGACTCGGCTCTTGTGTAAAATGTTGAACATCTCAACTGGGGCTTAGAGATGGACTGCTGTTAGAAGCACTTGGCTGCTCTTGTAGAGGACACAGGTGCGGTTCCTGTACCTACATAGGAAGCTCAAAACTATCCAGCTCTCTCTCTGTTTGCCCTGCCATGAGTTCACGTGAGGGAATTGCTCTTATGGTATTCTGATTCTCTAATGAATTATTAAATAATATGCTAGGAGTTTCTGGAAGTCTTTTGTTTTGTTGTTGGTTGGATTTGGTTTGGGTTATATATTCATATGTATAAATGTAAGCTGCAGGAGACAATGGTGACCTCACCAGTGCAAGGGCAGCAGCGCCTTCCAGTACTCCTCTGTTCACTGCGCCTTCCAGTACTCCTCCCTCTGTCCACTGCGCCTTCCAGTACTCTTCCCTCTGTCCACTGC
>NW_026596240.1:12783177-12783461 GCF_907164565.1 Psammomys obesus | reverse complement strand
CCTCTGTCCACTGCGCCTTTCCAGTATTCTTCCCTCTGTCCACTGCGCCTTTCCAGTATTCTTCCCTCTGTCCACTGCGCCTTTCCAGTATTCTTCCCACCGTCCACTGCGCCTTTCCAGTATTCTTCCCTCTGTCCACTGCGCCTTCCAGTATTCTTCTGTCCACTGCGCCTTTCCAGTATTCTTCCCTCTGTCCACTGCGCCTTTCCAGTACTCTTCCCTCTGTCCACTACGTCTTTCCAGTATTCTTCCCTCTGTCCACTGCGCCTTCCAGTATTCTTCCC
>NW_026596240.1:12776568-12783167 GCF_907164565.1 Psammomys obesus | reverse complement strand
ATTCTTCCCTCTGTCCACTGCGCCTTCCAGTACTCTTCCCTCTGTCCACTGTGCCTTCCAGTACTCTTCCCTCTGTCCACTGCGCCTTCCAGTATTCTTCCCTCTGTCCACTGCGCCTTTCCAGTATTCTTCCCTCTGTCCACTGCGCCTTTCCAGTATTCTTCCCTCTGTCCACTGCGCCTTTCCAGTATTCTTCCCTCTGTCCACCGACAATGGAGTACACTTCAGGTGTGAGCTAGCCTCTGTTACGACAGCCTTCTCATCAGAGAGGAGCATGAAAAGGAATGCGTGTACACACCACAGCCCCAGCCTTTGCTTCTTCTTCTGAGGTGCCAGGGTTCATGCCTATAGTCCCAGAGCTTGAAAGTCTGAGGCAGGAGGATTGGCACTTTGCTGTGAATTCAAGGTCACAGATACAGACCCCATCTCAAATCAAACAACCTCCTTTTCCACTAGAGTGCTTTAGGGGTGAAATTAAGCATGGATTTCCTATACCCCAACACATGGATGGGAGCTTGGAAATGACACTCACTATTCACACACATCTTTCATTACTTTATTTGAGAACATAAGAAACAAAATATTTTTCCACAGTAGGGACAGTGTATGACCTCTTTAAGGAAATCACACCTTAAAAAAAGCTTACTAGGAACTGGGCGGGTTGCTCTGAAGTAACCACTAGTTGTCCAATCACTCAGAATCTCACCTCATACCAATTCACACATCTAAATCAACGGAATCTAAAGGTTAAATAGAAAAATCTAAAGAGTACAGATACAGTAAGGTGAATGTAAACATTAGCTTTCTGGTGAAAGGAGTCATAGAAGAAAAGAGTAACCGATGTGACTTCCTAAAAGCTGTGACTTCTCATGTGTATGTCCAAAAATTAAATCTCAAAGCCAAACAACATATTGCAAAAACACCGCAACAAACGTGTTGGAAGAGTGGTAAATAAGTAGTATAGAATCACCACTAACACTCAGAGTGCTGGAGCTTGAGGATGGCTCAGCCGCTCTGCGCATGGGCTGCTCTTGAGGAGAACCGAAGTTTGCTTCCTAGCACCCGTGCCAGCACCCAGTGCCTTACAGCTGCCTACAACTCCAGAGGCGCCAACACCATTCTCTGGCCTCTGGGAACACTTACACTTGTTGTACATCACACACACACACACACACACACACACACACACACACACACACTTTTTAAATCCCCCTTTTAAGAAAAGAAAATTACTCTCTTCAAAAAAAGAATCCAGACTTCAAAATGAAATAAAAACAGCCAAGTGTAATGGCACCCACCTTTAATTCCAACACGGGAGAGGCAGAGGCAGGCAGATCTCTGAGAGTTTGTGGCTAGCCTGGTCTACACAGCAAGTTCCAGGTAAGTCAGGGCTACATAGAAAGACCCTGTCCCCAAAATATTTAATTAATTAATTAAAAACAAATGTCAACATATAATAATAATAATAATGGATATGAGGTGCATAAGCAATAATCAATTACAAATAACATGAAGACAAGAGTCAGGGGGAAAGATGTCAAATGTTAACTTGTAACAAATGGGATAAAAGATTTTCCAAATTTTTTGATTTGGCAACATTTCTAACTTATGAGGTACAGAGCTTTGAAAAAATAAGCTGAAGTGTGGTGCTTGGCCCACTCTTAATGATAGAGCTGAGCCAGCTGTCCCCGTCTCCGGTGACGCTGAGACAGGCGTATTTCAAACCCCATTTCACTCCACAGAGGTCAGCCTCTGTCCCTCATCTTCCTGTGAGACTTCCAAGGTCAAGGCCTGTGCTCCTGGCATTCCCTGTGTGTCAGAGGCCCTCTGGCGCCGCTGGGAGCCTTCTTTGCCTTCCAGCCCATTCCAGGCTCCAAGATAATGATCGTTTCCATCTCTTCCTTGATGTTTTTGTCTTTTAGACTTTCTCCCTTGCAGACTTTGAAACTAAGAAGCAGACACCATGTCCAACCCATAACGGCTCTTGTCACATTTATTACCATAAATATAGTGGTGTGACTTAACCCTATTGCTAAAGAAGTCAAACTTCCATGTGCTCTGACACTGTTTGCCAAACCCCTCCAAAGTAAAGACCCTCATTGGGTCGTCTTGGAGCTGGTCCCGTGGGTGAGGAGACACAGCGATCCCTATCGAGGATAGATTTGTACACACACACACATATCTCCCAATACTTGCTTTGAAAACATAAGAGATATAACCAAATTTTGGGCACAACTAGCCTGCAGTGGGCGGAGACTAGGGATGCCACTAAGCCTCCCATGGTGCTCAGGTCTGACCCCTCAACACTGAGCCGACCTAAGAGGACGCCGCGCTGCCGTGCAGAGCAGCAGGCCCGTCGCCAGGAAGCAGGGAGACCAGGGTGTATGTGCGCGGACCACAGCAGGAGACAGGGTGCCCTTTTGAGGAGGCTGACTGAAGAATCACAGAGATGTGAGCAAGTTTAAGGCGACCGAAAAAGGACTTCTGCTTGCTATAGGAGCGCTTACGCTCTCTAGCGCCCCCGCAAGGACTTGGCGTGGGTAGGCGGTGTCCTTGGAACCCAGTAAGACCTGGCACGCTGGAAGAGAGGCCATCAACTGAAGGTGTGTTTAGGGAGGGCCACACCACAGCTAAGAGAAACGCTAAGGCTTTTCTCTCCTCCCGCTGTCTAAGCTCTTGCCCGGGCCATCCATCAGCCAAACACAACCAGAAGCCTGGAAGCAATAAGCACCAAGCACAGCCCGCCTCCAGGACAAAGCAGCAGGAAGGACTGGGAGACGGGGAGAAGAGGAAGGGTCGAGTGGTAGAAGTCAGCACATACATCGGTTCTATGCCTGGCATGCTTGGGGCAAGGGTAGAGTCTCTCCGTGTCCATCAGAGACCCCCGGGCTCACCATCTCTCCGGATTTACCCTCCTGCGTGGCACTTGGCCACCCTCCCCCAGTATGGGCAGGCTAGCCAGGTTCTTCTCAAAACTGGGGAGTCTGCTGGGCTTACCTAGCTTTTATCTCAACTAGATCTGGCACCACTCCTTCTACAACGAGCTGCGGGTGGCACCAGAAGAGCACCCAACCCTGCTCACAGAGGCGCCCTTAAACCCTAAGGCCAACCGGGAGAAGATGACCCAGGTAAGACCACTGTGCGCAGGAAAGCAGCTCAGCCAGCTACTTCTTCCCCGTCATGTGCCAACTCGGCAAAACGTCTTTACAGACCTGCTGTGTGGGGCCATCAGGGCAGGTCCCGTGGGAATGGAAGTGGGATAAATAAGGACCGTTGAGCTCTTGCCCTTAAGTCATTACAGGCCACTCTGTAGGTCAGGGGATGCTGTGATGTTTCACGGACAGCACTTTCCTCCTGTTGTCCTTCCAGATCATGTTCGAAACCTTCAATGTCCCTGCCATGTACGTGGCCATTCAAGCTGTGCTCTCCCTCTATGCATCTGGCCGCACCACAGGTCAGTAGCACTGAAACCCACGCCTCTTCTGGCTCCGTGTCTTCTTCACAGGCCTGAAAATGCTCAGAAAATTCAGATTTCGTTTCAAATGGCAGAGTCTGTAGCAAGTCTATAGCAAGCCAAAGAAAACAAATAAATAGCCAGAGACAGATAGCTCAATATATAGCAAAACATTGTCAGGTTGGAAACTGAAAACATCCAGTAGAAATCAGCTGGGGAAGCCCTGTTGAGACAATCAGCTGGGGTTCCCAACAGAGGGTTCTGGGCAGGGCAGTGTCCCCTCCAATGAGAAGAGCAAATAGCAGCATATAGATGACATCATCAAACTGGGGCTTAACAAGCATCCTACAGAAACTAGCTGGGGAAGTTGAGGCAGTCAGCTGCAGCTTCTAATTGACTTTCTCTCCGTGGTGAACTTCTGTTCACCAGTGCAGGCGCTTTTACACTGTGGGAAAAACAGTAGAAACCTCTGCTGGAAATGGTTTAGCTTCTAGCTAGCCACAAGGACATGGCCTTTACTCTTCTGCACTCTTCCCTCCCCACCACAGAGTGGGGGTGGGGTGGATGTAGCCCCTGCAGACAGGGCCTTGGAGGAGGCACTTTGAGACTAACATGCTGGGGCCGAAATGGAGGTGAGGACAACTCACCTTCCAGGGCCAGCTCCTCATCCAGCTCAGACAGCACATGACCAGTTACCAACACAAGGGGAACGGGGCTCCTCCAGAGGGTCATGCTGAGAGCAAAGGGACATCCAGTGACCAGGGAAATGACAAATGAGGATGCCGTGGAGCATGCTGGATGTGAGCCTGCTTGTACAGTCGGAAGAAAATTTACACAAAGCCATCACTGAGGTGCGCAACTGGGGTTTTTCCTCTCATGGTCATGCCAGGGGCTTCACACACCCTCATTGCATTGCCTTTGTCTCATGAGCAGTAGAACCTGTGACAACAGATGTATAAGCATGTGGCCTGGACATCGGAGGATGCCCAGGAAGCAGAGAACATGTGATCCTCGATAGGAACTTGAGCACCGTCACAAAATGCATTCTTTCCTATGTTCACTGCTTTCCTGAGCACTCATTCTTCCGGGGTTTTCCACAAAGCCTGTACCAAACAATAGGCATGCTCAGCTGGAGAGATGGCTCAGCAGTTAGGAGCACATACTGCATTTGCCAAGGACCTGAGTTCAGTTCCCAGCACTCACATTAAGCAGCTCCAACTCCAGGGGAACTGACATCCTCAGAGAATTGCAGTCTAAAAGTAACAGACAACAGAATGTGCAATCTGGATTCAAGGACAATTGACAACTGTCAAACACCTTGTCTGCATTTCAAGAAATCCAAGAAATTGAGACCTAGAACTTGCCTCCTAGAAACCAATCTTCTCATTCAGGAGAAGGAAACATACACACAGTAACTGAGAATTCTCCTGGTGGTTGAGAATATGATAATGAAAGATCATTCAGTAACAGACCCCAGAAACAGACAAATGAAAGACAAAAACAAGGTCCATATTCTCTGTCCACAGGCATCGTCCTGGATTCTGGGGATGGTGTCACCCACAATGTCCCCATTTATGAGGGCTATGCGCTGCCCCATGCCATCATGCGTCTCGACCTGGCTGGACGGGACCTCACGGACTACCTCATGAAGATTCTCACGGAGAGAGGCTATTCCTTTGTCACCACAGGTACCCACCCCTTTCCCTATTCAGACTTGAGCCCACAACCTCATCTAGGACCAGGTTCTCAGGACTGATGAGACTTCTGTGGCTCTGTCCTCAGGGTCTCTTGGACTGGAAAATCCTGCAGTCTTCCCCATGGAGGTGCTCTAGGGAGGAGAACAAGGCTTAGAGCTAGCTTCCTTCTGCAGTGATCCATCAAACTGTCCTTAGACCTTCTCAGCGTTCCCTTCCCCCAGCACCCACTGTTTATGCTCGCGTCACCTCAGGCCCAGCGGTTTCAACACGGTTTAGCTGGAGAGCTGTTGACATTTTTCTCCTGTGGCGTCTATAAGAACAAATGATATAAAAAAGGATCTGAAGGGAGAGGGGGGTCGCGAAGCCCACCTGAGTAAGAGAGAATTTTTGGTAGTAGTATTTTTATAGTCTGTCAAGTCCAAGTCTGCTCCATAATATGCCCTATAACAACCCCAGGAGCACCTGTGGCCTTGTCAAGACAGAGTGACAGAGCAAGAAGAATATCCCTTGGTTCGTGCTTGGGAATCAAGCCTTTTTGAGGAATAGGACATTTAACCTAGTGTGGAGGGGAGCCTTGATTCTCTCTGGGGCAGTTCTGTCCTCCTCCTAAGGCCACATTCACAGAGTTTCCTGGAGAGCCCATGATACGACCAAGCTTGCAGAGCCCAGGAACCACTTTGCCATTTCTGCCCTTTCCAGCTGAGAGAGAAATTGTGCGAGACATCAAGGAGAAGCTGTGCTATGTGGCCCTGGATTTTGAGAACGAGATGGCCACAGCAGCTTCATCTTCCTCCCTGGAGAAGAGCTACGAGCTGCCTGATGGGCAGGTCATCACTATTGGCAACGAGCGCTTCCGCTGCCCTGAGACCCTCTTCCAGCCCTCCTTCATCGGTGAGGTGCTGCCTGCACACCCTCCATCACTTGGAGGCAGAGCAGGGGACAGGATGGAGTGGAGGGACACAAGCTGGAGGGGTGCAGGGTAGAGATGCAGGGGAGCATGCAGAGTAGAGGGGTACAGTGATTTAGTTCCGCACTAAACGGTAACAAGACCTTCCTCGCCGAGTAGTTTAGACCAAAAGCAGGCCCAAATTTGAATTCTGCCTGCATCTTCCATCTGTCTAGCGTCTGTAGCCTATGTTCAGCCTGTCATCTGTCTGTGTGTGCGTGGTGCCTGTCTGGTGCCAGCGCCTAGCAAAAAGCTTTGCTCTGTATTTATTGAACACCACAAAATATGTAGTATGGAAAAGGAATAAGGAACTCTTTACCGAAGTCCTTAACAGAGTTTTACAAGGAAAAGAAGTTATTTTTACTGACCCCAAATAACCCAGAATAATACTCAGAACCACACACGAATGTTATCAAACTATATCGTCATATTGTTTCCAGCAAATGGTTACTACAACACACACACACACACACACACACACACACACACACACACACACACA
>NW_026596240.1:12754081-12776558 GCF_907164565.1 Psammomys obesus | reverse complement strand
CACACACACACACACACACACACACACACACACACACACACACACACTTTCATAAAGGCCCAGTACAGTTCAGGACAGCAGATCCGGCATATACTTCTAAACGTCTCAACACACATTATTAACTTAGTTGCAAGGTCTTGCAAAAGCTCAGTTTCTGTGGGTAAGGGATAGTTTCAGAAAGAGCTGTTCCAACTACAGGGTGGAGGGGTCAAGGCAGAGGGTTACGAGGTGGAGAGGTTCAGGGCAGATGAAATAGGGTGGAGGGTGCTGGAGCGAGGAGGCAAGAATGGAAGGGTGCAGAGCAGAGAAGTGGATGAGATTTGGGAAGAGAAACACCTGGAGTCACGGGTACTTTGTTACTTTTATCTGCCCTAAATTTTCTCCAGAAGGGACGGCATTGCATAAACAAGTAAATAAAAACATAATTTTGAATAGGAGAGTAAAGAAATCAAGACAAAATAAAACAGGACGGAACTGGTGGCATGGTGGAGCACCAACACTCCCCACACTTGAAGGCAGAGGCAGGAAGATCTGTGAGTTTGAGGCCAGCCTGGTCTACAGAGTGAGTTCAGGACAGCCAAGGCTACACAGAGAAACTGTCTTGAAAGACCAGATAGATAGAGAGAGAGACAGACAGACAGATAGATAGATGAAAAAAAAAAAAGAAACAAGAAGGAAAAAAAAACTAGGATGGAGTTGGAGTGCTCTTAGTGAGTAAAAGCATTTACTGTCCTTGCAGAGGACCCAGGTTCAGTTTCCAGAACCCACATGATAGCTCACAACCGCTTGTAACTCCAGTTCCTGAGGATCCAACACCCTCTCTGGCCTTCATGGGCACTTGCATGAACATGACACATATAAACTCATGTAGACACATACATATACAATTAAATATTTTTAAAGGAAAAACAGGACACATAATGTAGTATGAAATAATAATGGGGTCAATGCAGACCCCTCCTCTATCACTTAGCATTTAGGTCATAGAGGCCTGTATCTAGACAGTGGGGTAGAAGGTGAATCTGGGATCAGGCTTGACTTTCATTGTTGATCCTGTACCTCTCCCTCTCTACCTCCAAGCACCATCGCACTGGATGTACCATCTTCTTCAAGCTGCAGCTTTCTCTTCTATGAAAACAGAAATAATGGGGGTTCTGGAGAGATAGTTCACCATTTACGACCCCTTCCAGAGAGCCCAATTCTCAGTACCTCACAGCAGCTCCTAACAGCCTGTAACACTTGTTCCAGGAAATCTGTCACCTTCTTCTGACCTCCTTGGACACTGTATTCACATGCGGAAACCCATACTCTGACCCATAAATAAAATAATTAGACTAATAGCAAACGTTTTAAATATGGAATGGTGATATGTACTTACCAGCCAGTGCTATGACAAGGACTAAAAGATAACAAAGGAAGCCCTTTTTTGAGTGTTAAGGGGAAAATGGGGAATAGCTGCTCATTGCCTTGTAGTTTCTCTGGGGCCATTAAAATGCTCTAGAGTTGGGTGTGGTGATATGCCCATGTGACCCCAGTACTTGGGCTGTGTGAACAGGAGGATCAGGAGTTCAAGGTCACCTGCAGCTGCAGAGTGAATTTAAGGCCAGCTTGTCTTTGAAAAACGATATTGTGGTGACAACTGCCGAACTCTGTGAATGTATGACAACTCCTGAACCGTATGCTTTAAAGGGTTAACTTTATAGTAGATGAAAAAGTATACATCTTTTTAAAGTTATAGGAAGAAGCATGCTACTTCAGAAATATACCTTGGGAAACAGCAAGAAAGATCAGCTGAGGCATGGAGAAGCTAAAGGCAGGGCCATGACCATCAGGGTGATCTGAGCTTGCCATCCACTTGAGAGTTGATCAAGGGCCTGAACCAGGCAGCTGCAGTAAAAGAGGATCCTTTAAAGTCATGGAGCTATTCTTCTGCTGGCGTTTTTGTCTGGTTTTGAAACAGGGTCCCACTCTGTGACCCAGGCTAGCCTTGAATTCAACCTTCCCACCTCAGCCTCCCAAGTGCCTAGAATTACAAGGGTGAGCCCTGAGCCCAATATGAGCTTTGTGTCTGAAGGCATGGGTGTTGACTAAACTCTGTAACCTCCCCAGGCATGGAGTCAGCTGGAATTCATGAGACAACATACAATTCCATCATGAAATGTGACATTGACATCCGCAAGGATCTGTATGCCAACAATGTCCTCTCGGGGGGTACCACCATGTACCCCGGCATTGCTGATAGGATGCAGAAGGAAATCACAGCCCTGGCTCCCAGCACCATGAAGATCAAGGTGGGTTGGGCCTTACCCTGCTTCCCTTTTGCTGGACTGTATACAAAGACCTGCCTGCATGGGAGCTGCTGCTGGGCCCTGGAGTTTGGAGGTCCCCTGGTTTCATCATTATCCTTCTGGTCTGATGGTCCTTGGGGCAATGATAGGATAAAGATATGCTTAGCATGGCTAAGTCCATAACCACATGGATATCATATGAGAAGACACTAAAAGCGTTTTAGGTGGTTGTGATATTGAAGGAGTTTGAAGAAAAGAAAAAGAGTGATTGGGGTCAGAGAGATGACCCTCTATTATGAGCACTTGCTGCTGGGTCAGGCATGGTGGTGCATGCCTTTGGTCTGAAAACTTGTGAGGCAGAAGCAGGTGGATCTCTGTGGATTCCAGGATAGCCTGACCCATATACTGAGTTTCAGACCAGACAAGTGTATACAGTGAGACTGACGACTGACTCTCTCTGTCGCTCTCTCTCTCTGTCTCTCTCTGTCTGTCTCTCTCTCTCTCTCTCTCTCTCTCTCTGTCACACACACACACACACACACACACACACACACACACACACACACACACTACCTGCTGCTCTTCCAGAGGACCAAAGTTTGGTACCCAGAACTTCCAATTGGATCCATCAGATCCAATAAGATCTGATGCTCTTCTGGCCTCCACAGGTGGTTGCATGTGCAAACATACAAAACACATATACATATGGTTTTCTTTTATTTCTTCTCTCTCTCTCTCTCTTTGACAATGTCCTACTATTTATCTCTGGCTGGCTGGCTTGCTGGTCTGGAATTCACCATGTAGACTGGCCTTGCATTCATATAGATCTGCCTCTGCCACCCAAGTGCTAGAATTAAAGGTTTATGCCAATAAATCCAGACCATACAAAAAAAGATTAAGAAAAGAAAGTGGCAATACTAAAGTATCATTACATTTTAAAAATGGCTTGAAGATGGACTGGGAAATGGCTCAGTCATCAGGGTACTTACCAAGAGCCTGAGTCACCCACATGCAACAGTGGATGGAGGACATCTATGATCCCAGCACTGGGGAGGCAGACACAGGCAGATCCCTGTACCTCAAAAGCTGACCAATCCAGCTGAATCAGCAAACCCTGCATTCATGAGAGCCCTTGTGTCTCAGAAATCAAGGTGGAGAGAGACTGAGAGAGATACCAGGTGTTTACCTCTGGCATTCACAATCATGCAAGCTGACATGTGAACATATATCCATGCACACAACACACCAACTTGAAAAAGAAATGGCAAGTTCTAGAGAGGAAATGTATGGCCACAGGGCTAGCTGTCACTTCAAATTCCCAGGGACATTCTCTAGACCTTGGCTATGTAGCTCTGACCTAATGGCCACTGTGACAGAAGCGTCCCCTGTGATGCTTCTCCGATGGTGCCTGAGCTCAGGGAGCTGGATGGAAAGGGATCCCAGTTGCCTGGTGACACCCCTGGCTTCTGGTCTCCAAACAATCATGAAGATCTCTCAAGGATTTCTGTGGACTTTACTGTTAGTAGATATTTTTTAAAGACTTGAGGGCTTAAAAACTAAAATGAAAGAAAAAAAAGTCAGGCATTGAAGCACATACCTTTAATCCCAGCACTTGGGAGGCAAAGGTAGGCAGATCTCTGTGAGTTCAAAGTCAGTCTGGTCTCCACAGTGAGTTCCAGGACAACCAAGGGCTACATAATGAGACCCTATTTTGAGAAAAAGAAGAGAGCGGTGCCTGAAGATTTGGATTGACTCCCCAGGATCTACATGAAAGGAGAGAACTGACTCCACTCCTTTTTGTGTCGTGATTGCTAGCATCCTGTTGGATAAAGCAACACAGAACCCAGCCCAAAATCACAGGATACAGGAACCCGCTATGGAGGAGATGGGGGACATTTTAAGTGATAATCTAATCATGTACCATTTTTATTTTATTGGTTTTAGATTTATTTATTTTGCATGTATATTTGCCTGAGTGTGTGTATGTGCACTATGTGGGGGCCAGAGGATCCAGATCCCCTGGAACTGTGCTTACATATGGCTGTGAGCTGCCATGTGGGTGTGGAGAACAGAATTCAGGTCCTTTGTAAGAACAACAAATGCTCTTAACCAGTGAGTCACCTCTCCAGTCCCTCTCCTTCCTTTCTGATCACAGAAGCTGCCCTTTTCTGGAGTGGGCTGAGAAGATTTCTGATCTTCCTTGCTTATTTTTATTCTGTATTTTTATTTTTGAGATGGGATCTTGCGTTGATCTGGATGGTTTCAAACTCTTTAGGACTCATGAGAGCACCTGGTTTTGAAGCATCCCCCCCCCCAAGTATCTGAGACCACAGTATGCAAAACTGTACCCCATTTCTTACCCACTCTTTCGGGGGCTGGTCATAAATTGCCACATTTTCTCTTTGCAGATCATCGCTCCTCCCGAGCGGAAGTACTCAGTCTGGATTGGAGGCTCCATCCTGGCTTCTCTCTCCACCTTCCAGCAGATGTGGATCAGCAAGCCGGAGTATGATGAGGCTGGGCCTTCCATTGTCCACAGGAAATGCTTCTAAAGTTTGAGGCCCTTCTCTGGGGATCCCTTCAAGACTGCTATAACCAACCACAAAACATTAAAACCTTCAAGCCTTCCTTTCTGTGTGTGTCTCACAAGCGATGCTAAGGGATTCTCAGGCATTGTTATTACTTCTCCTCCTCATCCCTCTCGTTAGATAGTTTTATGTGTTTGGGTGTTTTGCCTGTATTTCTGTTTTGCATGTGTGCAGTACCCAGGAAAGACAGCAGAGGGCACTGCATCCTCTGAGCCTGGAGTGACAGAGGGTTTCAAGAAGCCACCCAGGTGCTAGGAACGGACTCTGGGTTTTCTGTAGGAGCAACCTGTGCTCTCAGCCACTGAGCCATCTCTCCAGCCTTCTGTGGCTGTTTTAATTACGTGTTTGTGTGTGTATGTGTGCATCTGAGTGCAGGTGCCTGCAAAGACCACAGGATCTTCTGGAGCTGCAGTAACAGTCACGTGAGCCACCCGACAAGGATGCTCAGTGCTAGGCAGCAAATTCGGATACTCTGTAAGAGCGGCGACTGGGCCCTCACACATTTCTCACCCTCACGCTGCTCCTGAGGGGCAGTTGTGTAACTATGCTCACATCACTGATAAGGACCTACGCTTCCATAAGCCCGAGGTTCTCACCTTGCCAGATCGGTGGTTCTTGTTCCTGCCGATGTTCAAGGTATGAAAACAAAATGCACTGTAGGAGGAACACTAGCTTTGGTATCAAATACACTTGAGCCTTCCTGATTCTAGGAAGTCTTCCCTAAGACCTTAACTCCCCTGGCCTTCCATTTAGTTATCATCCCTTGTCATTGCTAGCTTACTAGTAACTAGGCCATCCTACTAGTTAGTATCAGAAGTAGACGCTCATTTCTGCTAGATGTCTTTTTCTTCATCTGCCTAGCCTAGTCTTGGCCTCCATGCTTCTGAAAATATAGCCTGGCCCCCAGCCATTGCAAACACACACACTTAAAAACAGTGGGGCCCACTGGCTAACTGCAGAGACCTCAAAGTCTTGGAAAGTAGCCCACTCTTGAGTTCTGGGAGTGGGTGGGATTGAGAGCATATTTCCTAGACTCCTTGGAGGAATGCAATCTTAGGATCTATTTCCCAAAGCAGATCCTGAAATTGGGATTTGTGGGTGACTTCCTTCAGAGGTCTCTGGGGAGGCCCCAGTAGGCAGCTGGGAAGAGGCGGAAGAGGAAAGGGGGAGCCCCCCTTGGTCGCAAAGGCCCTTTGAAGGGATGCTTGCTTCTAATCCATACACTGCTCTAGAATCTAGAGCCAAGTCAGAAGCACAAAGCCAGCATCCACACTCCCAGCCTGGCACGGGCTGCGGAGGGTGCAGCCTGGGATACCGGAGCTCTCCGGCCTTCTGCTTCCTCAGCACCTTTTCCATGGGGCTGGCTGTTGGACGGCAGAGCTCAGGGCACACTGCATACAACACATAGAGTATGTACACACCACACACAAATGCATACACTACACACACAACACACAAGTACACACTACACCATACACACACACACACACACACACACACACACACACACAGGACCCAAGGGCAGACAGACTGACTTACTCTAGAACAGTGCTCTGGAACTTCCATCTGTTCACCTGGGGGAGCAGTGGGCAGGCTGACTAGGCTCACCCTCCCGATCCTCCATACCCAGCCAACTACCAGTATCTCTGCCTTTTACCCAATCCTATTTCTCCACTTCAAAAACATCACAAAAATGCAATCCTCGGTTCCTTAAACCCTTAATTTTATTTCTTTATTTATATGTTTATAAAATCTATTTATTGATATTTGCATGTGGGTATGCTGTGTCTATGCACAGAGGCCAGAGAGGGCATCCCACGTCCGCTGCTATCATCTTCTGCCTATTCCTTGGAGACAGGGCCTCTCCCCAAACCTGGGGCTTGTGCTTTCTCAGCTAGGCTCAAGACCAGCAAGCCCCAGCAATCCTCATGTCTTCACCTACCTTGGAGCTATGGTTTCAGATGTTGGTGGGAATGCCTACAAACTGAGCAAGCCCCATAGGTCCTGGGGTGTGAATGCCAATCCTCCTGATTATGGAGCAGGCAGTCTCAATAGCTGAGCATCTCTCCGGTCTTCCGTCCTACATTTTAACTGATGCCAAGTTAGCTGTTGAGAAGGACAGGTCCTGTGACTTGAAAATAAGAAAAGATCTGAAAGGAGGCTAAAGATGGCTCGAGGGTAAAGCGCTTGCTGTGCATGTCTAAGGACCTGAGACGAATCCCAGGAACGCACACAAAGCTGGACGCAGTCGCACCCACTGGAGTCCCAGTGTTCCTACGACTAGATGGGAGCTGAGACAGGAGAGTACTCAGAATCCATAGACAAGATAGCCTGGCATGAAAGCAGTAAACAAGAGATCCTGTCTCGAACAAGGTGGAAGGCAAGAACCCACACTTGAGGTTGTCCTCTGAACTCCATACATATACTGTGATATGTGCACTCACACATATGCAAACATACATAAACACACGAATATGCACACATACCACACGTGTTCAATAAATAGATGTCCAAGCGACAGAAGAGAGCCACCTTCTTGGACATTTGTCTCACAAATTTTAATGATGGCATAGTCTTTCATGTGTTGTCGGCCAGTTAAATTTTGACAGCAGCATTTATGAACACTTGAACAATAATTGTGGGAGCAGCCAATCAATGACTGTCCAACTTGGAGACCCACGCCACAAGGGGGAGCCCACGCCTGTCACTGCCTAGAAGGCCAAGAACCAGAGGTTGGATAGCCCAGAGACCCAGGATAGCACCAAACACAACCAGCTAACTAAGTAATTAAAAAGAAAACTCAACGAAATGATTCCTGATAACAATCTGCTATACTTGTTGGCTGGAGCCTAGAATAACTGTCATCAGAGAGGCTTCATCCAAAACTGATGGAAGCAGATGCAGAGACCCACAGGCAAACATTAGGCAGGGTCCAGGGTATCTTGCAGAAGAGAAGGAGGAAGAATTGTAGAAGTCAGAGGGGTCAAGGACACTACAAGAAAATGGCCGACAGAATCAACTAACCAGGACTCATAGGGGCTCACAGGGACTGAACTGACATTCATGAAGCCTGTAAGGGTCTGACCCCTAGGTCAGAGCCCTCTGCATACATGTTATGGTTGCATAGCTTGGTGTTCTTGTGGGAGGCCTAACAGTAAGAGCTGGCCGGGAGAAGTGGGGGGACTTTGACTCTTGTGCCTGCTTTTGGGACCCTTTTCTTCCTGCTGGGTTACCTTGCCCAGCCTTAATATGAGGGGAGGTGCTTAGTCTTACTGCAGCTTGATATGCCATATTTGGTTGACATCCCTGGGAGGCCTGCCCTTTTCTGAGGGGAAATCGAGGAGGAGTGGATCTGGAAGAGCAGGAGGTGGGGAGGGAACACTTCAGTAGGGATGTAGTATATGAGAGAAAAATTTAAAGAGGAGGAGGAGGAGGAGGAAGAAGGAAGAAGAAAGCCGATGTGGCAGTTCACGCTTTTAATCCTAGCACTCCAGGAGGCAGAGGCAGGTGGATCTGTGTGAGTTTGAGACCAGTCTGGTCTACAAAGTGACTCTAGGACAGCCAAGGCTACCCAGAGGAACCCTGTCTCAAACAAAACAAAAAGTAGAAGAAGAAAAAGACAAGTAATCCATCCTTCAGAGCTGCACTCAGAGAGCTGAGCAGGGAACCTGACATACAGCAGATGCTTAGCAGATGTGGGATGAGTGAAAGGAAGCTGCCTGACATGTGTCTAGCAGGGCAGCACCAGCCCCTGCGCATTAACTCCAGCAGAAGTCCCACAACCTCAGAAGCAGGAAGTGCCTCATTCTCCAAGATGAGTGGGAGTGAACCTCGTTCTACAACCTGCCATAACTTTCCTCTGGCCAGCTCCAAGGCTTGGACGAAAAGACTCTTGACGCCAGTCAATAGGAGCTATAGGAGCTAATCAGTCTGGAGAGGCGTTCCTTTAAGGAGCCTGTTGATTGCCCTTCCTCCAGCTGAGGGATGGTGCCCTGAGGCTAGAATCTGAAATGTCACTCACAGGCTAGTGTTTTGACTCTGTCCTCAGCCTAGGGCACTATTTTGAGGGTTTTTAGGAGTTAGGGCCTGTCTGGAGGAAGCAGGTCTGTCTCTAGGGGTGGGGCTTAAGGTATAGCCACTCCTGTCTACCTCCTGCTCTGCCTGTGCTCTCTGCTTGATGGTCCCCTTCTTCCCCACTATAGTGGACTGAAATCCTTCAGAAACCAAGAGCCAAAGTAAGTGGGAGCAAACACTTACCTTTCCTCTCGTCACTCACTTCCATCAGGTCTCCTGTCACAGCAAAAAGAGAAGTACCTAATCCAGTTCCCATCTAATTCCGACAAGACTGTCTTCTAAGATGTCCTGACCTCCACGTGTGCGTCACCACCGCATAAATAATACATAGCTAGGATGGTGGAGCACACACGTAATCCCACCGCTTGGGAGGGGGAGGCAGGAGGATCTCACCAAACTGCACCACCTGAGCCTTTGTCTCAAAATAGCAAAATAAATAAGTGTATCAAGTTGTGTAGTGTTGTTTTGAGTCAGGGTCTCTGTGTAGCACTGGCTCTCCTGGGACTCCAGGCTGACCTCGAATAACAGAGATCCTTCTGCCTGCCTCTGCCTCCCAAGTGTGGGGGTTAAAGGAACACGCCACTACCGCCCAGCGGTTTAAGATTTTTAATTATAACTTTTATGGTATGCGGATCCAACCCAGAGCCTTATGTATGCTCGGCAAGCACTTTACAATTACGCTGTCTCCCCAATTCCCCACGTATTTTGATTTATCTATAAAAATAAAAAGGTTAGCATGCCCAAGGCCATAATTTCTAAAGTCACTTGCCACCAAGCCCGACGACCTGAGTTTGATCCCAGGGACCCACACAGTGAAAACGGGGAACCGTTCCTTCAAATTGTCCTCTGAACGCCACACACTCAAAAATATGTATCTAATAATTAGATCACCATATATTAAATTACATACGTATGAATATGCATTCATAAATAATAAATGTAATTAAAAAAACGAAAGGGTGACAATCGCCTGAACTTCTCCACTCAGCAATCCCTCCCGCCCAGCAACTTCGAGAGAGCCCACAGCGCTGCAAACATCGCGAGAACAGCCTCACCGACCCACTCCACCGCCGCTCCCCGCGTTAGCGAGCTTAGACCAAGCATTTCCTGCCTGCCGGTCGTCTGACGTCAGCGGCGCCAGCGAGCCGCCTCCCGGCGGGCGGAAGCGCGCTCGGCGGAAGTGCCCGCCCCTCTAAGCTTGGGTGGGATGGCTGCAGGCCGGTCCCTCGTGCGTCGACTCCGCGCGTCTTTCCGTTCCCTGCCTCTGCCGGTCCTCGCCAGGGGCATGCACGCCGGGGGCGGTCTCCGAAGGCTCTCCATCGAAGGCAACATCGGTAAGGGCCAGAAAGTGGCTGTGTAGCCTTGGCCTCCGCCGAGTAGGTGACCGAGAGGCTGGGAAAGCCAGCCGGCCCCGCATCCTGCCCCGTCCCGGCCCACCTCACCCCTTTCTGCTGCCACCGCCACACCTGCTGGTTCTGCTTGTCAGGGCCTTTCTTCCACTGTGCAACGTGGGTTTTGATTTCGGAGACATTGGGCCTCAGAACCCGCCCACTACCCACCCACGGGAACGCAAAAGCCAGCAGGCTTCAGATAGCCCCAGAAATATACTGCTTTACTGGCGTTTTTCATTTGCTAGAAATAGACGCGACAGTGGCCGTTTGTTTTCCTGAAATAGGATTACCAGATTTAGCAAAAATAAAAATAAATGTCCAGTTTACATAGAATTTTAGATAATTTTAGCGTGTCACATGCAGCATTTGGAACATACACTTAAAACTGACCCGTTGTTTATTTAGGCTCTTTTTCCTTTTTTTTCCTTTTTTTTTGAGCCAGGGTTTCACTGTGTAGCCTTGGCTGTTCTGGAACAGCTCTATAGACCAAGCTGGCCTCGAACTCACGGATCTGCCTGCCTCCCGAATACTGGGATTAGAGGTCTGTGCCACCACTTACCTGCCTTAGATTCAATTCTTAACAGATTCAATTTTCACTGTTTTGCAGTACCCCATGTTAATTGCACAACAAATTATTATGGTGGTGTTTGTTTTGAGAAAGTCACTATGTAGCCCTAGCTGGCTTGGAACTTGCTGTTTAGACCAAGCTGGGCCCAAACTCACAGACATTTGCCTGCCCCATTCAGAAAGTTCTCACAAGTATGTATTACATGCTTTGTTAGAAGTAACCCAGTATCTTAAAAAACAAAACAAGATGGAAGCCAAAGGGTTTAACTTAATGCTGCTGAAGTCTGAGGGTACTTAGCCCTGCACAGACACTGATCTGTGACAGGATCAGCTGGTCTGCACTGCTGAAGACATTCTAGCAGCAAATAGTGTTTCATTTTATTCCTGTGATGAATCACCCTATGTGCCCTGAGGATAGGGCCATGAGCAGAATAAATAAAAATTCTCCACATCAAGGCTGAGAGGTTGAGGATGATTGTCTTCTGAATAGGGTACTCAGCAAATACCTCACTGATGAGGATTAAGCAAGAACCTGAATAATGTGAGGGAGTGAACCGTGTGAGTAGCTGCGCATTCCAGGTGGGGTTGTTCAGTGAGTGGGAGGGAGCCCGTTCAGGTGAGCTAGAGCGACCAAGAGGGAGGTGGAGGGAGAGAAGTATGAAGGATGACCAGGGTCTATAGATCTCAGGCTGGTTTTTTGTTTGTTTTTCTTAACGTATTCTCTCATACATCCTGACTGCAGTTTGCTCTCCTCCCAGTCACTCCCTCCCACCCCATCCACTCCTCCATTTCTTTTCAGAAAAGAGCAGGCTTCCCGTGGATAGCAACCAAACACGATCATGGGTTTTCAACCTGAGACAGAGTGCCATTCAATGGTTTGAGGTGTGGAGGGACAAAGCATCACCTGTCTGGTGTATTGGAAGTGGCAGAGGTCGAATAGAAAGCCATTGCAGTGATAGCAGGATAAACTGGGCCCAGGTGGAAGTTACATTTTAAGGTAGGGCCAGCGGGACCTGGTGATAGATGGAGTGTGCAGTGTTGGAGGAGTCAGTGATGACCTCAGTCATTTGTACTTGAACAGCTTGGAAGACTTAGCTTGAATTTTTTTGTTTACTTAGTTACTTTATCATGGGGTCTTGTGCATGTTAGCCAAGTGCTCTGCTCTGAAATCTATCCCCAGCCTTCTTTTTTTAAGGTATGTGTGTATGTGTAAGTATGTGCACATGGGTGCAGGTTTCCTCAGAGGCTGGGAGAGTTGCAGGTGTTTGTGAGCTACTGATATGGGTGCTGGGAAGAAATTCAGGTCTTCTGTAAGAGCAAGAAGCACTCCTAACTGCTACGCAGTTAGCAGTTGGGTCTCTCCAACCCAGACCATGTGTTTTGGTTTTGTTTTGTCCTCCCCTCCCCACATCTTGCTTTTGTAGCTGAGGCTGGCCTTGAACTACCTGTGTAGTCCAAGCCGACCTTGGACATACATCTTCTGCATCTACCTCCTGAGTTCTAGGATTACAGTTGTGCCATAACACACCCATTTCAGATTATTTTCAATAGAGGAGTCTGGGAAGAACAGGTTGTGTTAGTGGTTTCAAGAGTTGGTTTTAAGCATATCAGGTTTCTCTATGGCTATTGGATAGTTAAGTAGAAGTGTTGATTATGCTGTTGGGTATGTGAATGGAGGATGCCAAGCTAGACATATAAACGGTATTTAAAGCCAAAAGACTATATTGAAGGAAAGGACCTCATCAGGAAGATGAGTATGGAGCAGAGGAGACTGAGAAAGGCCACTGGGGTAGGAGAAGAAACAAAAGACAGTGAAATCCTGAAAGCCATGCTAAGATGTTCCAAGGGAGGGAATGGTGAATTGGGTAGTGGTGTTTGAGTGAAGATTTGGGTGATCTTGAACAGCTTCAGGAGTAGATGTGAAAGCCTGGTTTTCTTAGACTCAAGGAGAATGGAAGTGAAGAATTACAGGGGTAGTTAAAACAACTGAAATGTTTCCTAGAACATGGTATGGGGTGGTATCTACAATTGGAAGAGGGTTTGAGCATTTTTAGGTTATTTTTCTTTCTATGCAAGATTGAAACACATTAGTAAGTTGGGTTTAAAAATGGTCTGGTCAAAAGAGGAAATTAGCTGGGCTTGGTGGCACACACCTTTAATCCCAGTGCTCAGGAGACAGGGACAGGCTGATCTCTTAGTTTGAGGCCATCTTGGTCTACAGAGTAAGTTTAGGACAGCCAAGGCTACACAGAGAAACCCTGTCTCAAAACAAAAGGAGGGGGATTAGTTACTGGAAAACATCTTTTTCTTTTTTTATTACATTTATTTACTTTGTGTGTGTGCGTTTGTGTGCCATGACTCCTATGTGGAGGTCAGGGTACCAGCATTTGTCTCTCCATACTTCCTTCTTTGGATGCAAAGCTGCCTTACCTTCCCGATACCATGATTTTCCTGCCATGATGGAGACAAACTGTGAGCTAAAATAAGCCCTTCCTTCCTTCAGTTGTTTTGTCAGGTAGTTTACTACAGTAACAAGAAAAATAATGGTGTCAGAGTGAAAGGTCCGCAGTGGGCAGATGTCGGTAAGCCGCTAGGTGTACTAGTTTATCAAATGCTTCATAAAGTGGCTACTTTATCACATTGATTGCATTAACCATAGTGCTTTGTTTGTAGCCTGTTCTATGCGTAAGTAGGTAAATTGGAAAGGTCTAGAGTAAATAAACTAGTTTCCATGGCTGCAGTTGAAGGAGGAAAGATGACACAGGCTTGAATGGAGGGAGAAGGAGGTGACAGTTCAAGGGTAGTCTGGAATTGAGGCTGCCAGGACTTAGTGACTGCTTAGAGGAAGATGCCAGGTTAGAGGCTGGGCTCTGACTCAGGAAACAGGGTGAAATAAAGGAAGAGAAGTTCTGGGGAGGGAAGAGTGATACATTTTGTCTGAGGAATCTGAGACACACAGAGGAGATCCTGAGCTGACTTGACTAGGTACCCGAAGAGCAGAGAGACTGGAGTTGGAACTAAGAGTCCAGGCATGGAGCTGGTGACAGGTTGTGGTAGGTAAATCCTTGGAGGTGATGAAGAGTGACCTGGGAGACTGCATCTGACTTGGATTTAGTCACCAGTTACCTTCATCACCACACACCCAGATGATGTGTTCCATGCTGAGTTACTCATTCATTGTGGGCTGGCAGGACTTCCTACACATAACCGTTTGCACTTGAGTGCTGTTGAGGCTATTTGCATGCTTGGTACTGGACTGGAGCCACCAGTCCCCTGCTCATCTTTGTGTGGCCCTGCCTTTGTACTCATTGCCAGAATCCTGTCCTAGCACATCGATGTACAGCTTAGTCATTGGTACACAGGAAAGGGAATGGCTTCTGGGATGATCCTGAAGCCAGGCACGGTGTATGACCGCAGTTGAAAGCTTGGCATCCGAACTCATGTAAATGCAAACAATGACATACCTAGCTGATGTTTTAGTTTGTTTATCACAAAGGTGTGTCAGTCACTGCTGAAGTCCATTATTTTGTAACTACAAATCCCAATTAAAGTGTAGGTTGCCATATGAGGTAACTACCAGTGGGTCATCTGCGCCCATTCTGATAGTTCACTTTCATAGACCTTCTGTGAGAAGAGACAGTAAATTCCTGTCTGGGGACTTGTGTATGAGGCAGTAGAGGGCTTTGCTGAAGACGTGTTTCTCCTCACTCAGGTGTCTTGTGCAGACCGGTGTGTCTTACTTGTATCAAGCTTAAAAAATGAACAAAGAACTCTGATGGGGAAGAACGGATTTCTAATACCGGATCTTGGATTCTCTTGTCTCTGTTCGTATCCCCACATTTCTATTTTTAGGACCTGGCTAGGCACCCGGCATGGGAAAGGAGAAAGGTACAGTCTGTCTTTATAAAGTGAGCCTCCAGCCTGGCTGGTGAGAGAGGAAGAGTGAACAAATAATTACAGCCTAATAGCCTGGTAAGCTGGAGCAGGCAGTAATTAACTCTGCCAGGCATGAAGTGGAGCTGGAGAGAGGTCAAGGAGCTTCAGAGAGAAAGTGGCAGTGGAAGGAAGGATAGGAGGCAGGCGGTGGGAGAGGGCAGCACCGTCAGTCAGCCCTTTCATGCAGAAGGGCTGAGCTCACAGCATGTTCTGAGCTGTGAGGGACATTTCTGTTTCCTTCTTGTAAAAAATTTCCCATGAAAAGAAAGTAAGAGAAACCAAATAGACAGTATTAAGTTTCTTTAATGCTTACTGATTGATTTACCAAGTTTTCCCAGAATGCTTTTAGGATTAGAACCTTTGTTATCCTGGGCTTAGTCTCAGGGCTGGAGAAGAAGGTCCTGGAGGACAGAGCCCAGCCTGCTTCATTCATGGCTTTAGCTACAGCGCCACTTGGTAGGTGCTTCAGAGCCTCTGCTGGCTGAGTGGACATAGCAGCAGGTGATGACAAACACTGAAGTTTCTTGGGAAGAATTTTTTTTAATATGTCAGATGTCATTCATTGACTTTAGTAGAAGCTTTTCAAGTTGAACTTTTTTCTTCATGTTTCCATCTTATTAAGGAAAAGAAAATGCCAAAAATTTTAATTTCACCTTTACTTCCAGCACTCAGGAGGCAGAGATAGAAGCAGGCAGATTTGAGTTTGAGGCCAGTGTGGTCTACAGAGATAGTTCCAGGGCAGCAGGGTTACACAGAGAAACCACCCGATCCCTCCCATCCCCTCCCACCCCCTCCTACCCCAAAAAACAAAATAGAAAATGCCCAGAGGTGATAGTACATTTTAAAAGTTCCCATGAGATGCCAGTATATTAAATTTGGAATAACAGAAAATATAGTATCTGGGGCATTAGTTTAGTTTCTGTCACTACCCTATTATATAACAAGCATGCAGTTTATAGAGACATTTGTGAGAAGAAAAAGCCTTGACTTAAAAGATAGGCAGTTACAACAAGACTCTGTCAGGCTGTGGAACGACTGCCCTAAAGTTAGAAAGCTCACTCGCTGAGGTAATGCACTCTAAGAAAGTGCTTTCCGTAGAACCAAGTTAGACTACACCAACAGCAAGGCTCTAAAGAAAGACTTACTGCAGCCTGACAGGGGGACACTTTCCCAGAAACACAGCAGTGACGGGGGAGCCAACTAAGGTGTGCTAAGTCCGAGATTAACAAAAACACTTCTCTGAAGGGTCACTGGCTGAAGACATTAGCAAGCCTCTGTGGCGGTAGAGAACCAAACCCCAGTGTGAAGCCTCTAGAGATCAGAAGAGGACGTCTGACCTGGAACTGGAGTTACAGGCTATTGTGAGCTGTCCAGTGTAGGTGCTAAGACCTGAACTGAGGTCCTCTGGAAGAACAGTAGCTATCACATCCCTGGAAAGTTTCACCAGCTCCAGGTTTTATTTGAATACACAGCCTTGCATTATTGAAGTGACCGTCCCATGTGTGTGGGTGGTGCCTGGACACAGCTCAGGTCTAATGGCGTTTAGTCACTTCTGTGTGGGTATTCAGGAAGTGCTACTTGGTAGTGAATTACCCAGGCCCTTCCATCACTGTTTACTGTCTTTCTGTGCTGATGTTGGCTTTTGATTACTCAGCAAACTTTCTAGAAGCCTTGGAATTACTGTACACAGGGTGCCCTGGACTTCAGAAATGACTCTTCCAGTAATTGGAGCTGTAGATTTCCCATTGTATTTGTTGGCACAATAGATTTTGCGTGTTTAGCTGACATGACTTGAATTCTCAGAATTCTGATGCCCTCAGATGAACTGATACTGCCTGACCGGAGATAGGCAGTTGGTGCTCCCTGACCCGTAGAAGCCTCCATCTTTCACTTGTAAAGAGGCAGGCATGTCTAATGGTCATTTAGTTCTAATCAGCAAGCACCTGCTCTCATCTTTTTGTTTTACTTCTTCAATTTGCTTGTTTTGAGACAGTGTTTGAAGAGACTGACGTTAGGGCTCTCTTGGAGCATATTCTACTCTTGACCTCGCAGTTGCAAAGCTTGTAGTCATGAGCCACAATGCCTTGCTTTTTCATATTACTTTAAATAGTTTTCAGGAGTTGGCAGGATGGTTCGTGGTTCAGTGGGTAAAGGCACTTGCCAACCAAACCAAGGATGTGAATTCAGTCCACAGGGATTCATATGGTGTAAGGTAGACACCGCTCCTGCAAGTTGTCCCCTGTCCTCTGTGTCTTGACTCAGATAAGTATCATTTTACATTTTTCAATAACTTTTCAGCTTAAACATAAGGACCATCTTTCAGACTTACTGAACAGCCTATACTTTAGATATTAGCTGCCTAGGCCATATATTTTAAGCTGGAGCCTACTCAGCACAGGCAGGTTTGAAAAACCTGCACCTCAACCAGTTGGTTACTCATCACTGTAGGAATAGGGAGCTAGCTAGAGAAGTAACTCACTTAAGAGGTGAGGTGCTGGACGTGGAGGAGGGAGGATTAAGCCACTGGCATGGAGCTTCGAGGGAAGGGAAGGCATTTACTCACATCTGTGTGGGCAGAGCAGAGGCAGAGCAAGATGAACACACGAAGCTGGGTGGAGGTGGACGGAGGAGAGCGTGACTGTGCAAAGCTGTCTGTTCTCCTGTGCTCTCAGAAGAGTGAGGTGCTGTGCGACAACTGCCACGGATTGATGTGCGGCCCTGTGCTGCCACCTGGCACTCCTGGTCGATCACACACGCGCGTGGTTCCATTTGGGTTCCCCCAAAGGGTGGAACTCGCTTGAGAAAGACCACTTCTGATAAGGGAGATTGAGGTGTTTTGTTTTGTTTTGTTTTGTTTTGTTTTGTTTTGTTTTGTTTTTAAGAGAGGGTCTTAGTACACAGCCTCGGCTAGCCCACGACTCAGTGTGTAGAGCAAGTAGACACAAACTCGAAAGAAGAGATATGCCTGCCTCCGCCTCCCAGGTGCTAGGCTCCGAGCTCTGAACCAACTCATTCAGACTGGTCTTTTTGGAGGGAACTGAAAATAGTGTAGTGAATGTTTAAGTAGAATGTGAGGCTGGGTTTGGTTTTCTGTCCTAGTGAAGCCCCATCTTCTACCTAGAGAAACAGTTGTCATGGTAGTGACGAAGTCACATCTAGAACTCGGAAAGGATTAGCTAGCCCAGTTCAGAGGTTTCAGAGTCGGCAAAGGCTTCACCCAGGACGGCCGTCTGAGCAGACCCTGGAAGGCTGAGTAGGAATGGACCAGGTGTGGAGAGGGCATGCTGTAGCAAGTGGGAAAGCAGTGCAGGCACACTGTTAGGAATCATGGTATGACTGGGGTTGTAAGGAGCTCAGGCCAGTAGGAAAGCTGAGACATGAGAGGGTTATCTGTAGGGCTGGGTCCTGTTCTATCCAGACTGTGTTTATAGGCTTGACAGTTTGTTTGTTCTGTGTAGCCCTGGCTGTCCTGGAACTCACTCTGTAGACCAGGCCATCCTCCAGCTCAAGATAGCCCCCTGCCTCTGCCTCCCAAGTGCTAGGACAAAGGCAAGTGCTACCACTGCCTGGCTGTAGGCTTAAAGTTTATCTAAAGGTACCTGCTGCCAGCCCCTTGAGTTCAGTTCTCAGGACCCTCATAAAGAAGTAGAGAAGTAACTCTTACAAGTTGTTTTCTGACCTCCACACACCAACCATTGTGCATACAAGTAAATAAAAGTAGTTTTAAAAATTGAGACTGAGCTGGGCGGTGGTGGTGCACACCTTTAGTCTCAGCACTTGGGAGGCCCCTAGAAGCAGGTGGATTGCTCTCAGTTTGAGACCAGCGTGGTCTGCAAAGTGAGTCCAGGACAGCCAAGGCTACATAGAGAAACCCTGTTTTGAAAAACAGAAAACAAAACGTGGAGGCTGGTGAGATGGCTTAGGAAGTAAGCCTATCTAGCCTGATGACCTGAGTTTGATCCCCAGAACCCACATGAAGAGCTCCAACTCCCACAAGTTGTCCTCTCATCTCTCCATGCCCTGGCATGCCGCCTCACCCCCAGGTGATGGATGGAGAGATACACTTTTCTGTTGTTGATGAAAGCAGAAGGATTTCGGTTTTGAACCAGTGTCTTAATGTATCTAGGCTGACCTCATATTCACAGTGTAGCCCCCACTGTCCTCAACTTCATGAACTTCCTGCCCCAGCAGTTCTGAATGCTGGGATTATAGAGGTGCACCAGTCCTGACAGGATTTTAAGCTGTGCCTCAAAGGCACTGCAGCTGCAGTGTGGAAGTTCAGTTGTAGAAAACACAGCTGGAGTCAAAGAGGATAGGGACGCCGAGGATCTGGTCCTGAGTATGGAGGTGCAAACAGAAGAAGGACAACTGAGGAAAAGTTAGAAATGCAGGCAGAAGGCCTTGGGGCCTCTGGAGGTCTGCCAGAGAAGGAGATTCTGACAGCAATGGATGTTACAGTACTCTGAAGGCTGGGTTGGTGATGGTTTATTTGGGGAATGCGCTGACTCTGAGCTTGTGCATGGGGCACCCAGAAGGTTCTGCTGACCTAGAGCTCAGGACAGGTGGGCTAGATGTAGGTTGGTTCCACCTCCTTGCTATCACCCAAGTCAAGCCACAATTAACTTCTGATTGTTCTGCCAACTTTAACTTTGGCACATTATTATATAGCTCATGGAGTGGTCTTTTAAAGTTGAGAAGGAGCAGCTGGGCGTAATCTCAGCACTTGGAGAGGCAGAGGCAGGCAGATCTCTGTGAGTGTGAAGCCAGATTGGTCTACAAAGTGAGTCCAGGAGAGCCAAGGCTACACAGAGAAACCCTGTCTCCCCAAAGAATAAAAATAAAAAATAAAGGCTAAGGAGGGGCCAGAGGGCTGGTCAGTAGTAAGAACATTTTATTGCTGTTACAGAAAACCCCAGTTCAGTTTCCAGCACCACCACCACCCCCGTCATCCGGAATTCATGTCAGGGCCTCTGACACCCTCTTCTGCTCTTTGGAGCGCCAGGCACACAGGTGGCACACAGACATACGCGCATACAGGCCAGGAAGCTCCTACATGTAGAAAAAAGAAAAAGCTGAGAAGGAATCTTGTCGTGCCCCTGCTGAAGCCCATTGCTTCTCACTTACTTCTGCCCAGGGAGGTCAAAGCTTTGTGCGGCCTGCACTTCAGGGCCTATCTGCCTGGCCGTCCCTGTTCACCTCTCCTCTCCTCGCGCCTGGTGCTACATTCCTGCCCACTGCTCCTGGGCTGCCACAGTCTCTTCCTTGCCTCTCCCAGGCCTTGGCTCATGCTGCTCCCCATGTGGGTTATCCTTCACCCACCCCAGCCCGGCCGACTGCTCATCCTTCGGCTTCCTCAGACAACATTTCTTCAAAGGAGCCTTTCCCAATTCCTGAGACACTCTGCAATTTTCTTTCTCAGACAGCATGGTTTATCAGCTAGCTTCTTATGTATCATCATCCATGTCCTCTGAGGATAAAATCCATGCAGTATTTTATTACATCATACTCCAGGGCTTGACGGTCACAGGCACAAGTTAGCCTCCGCGGGTATAAGGTTTGTTGAATGAGTGAGGCTCATGGTTTTTCCTTGAGCTTTCAGTTTCTACAGTCACAGCCCAAGCTTTAGAGTCACATCATCTGTCTTACCCACTTTTGAAGGTTCTGTTATATTCTCAGCAGTTACTAATACTCTGCATCTGGAGGTTGGCTCTTTATGATTACAGCCTGAATCCTAAGACCAGGTCTCCTCCCTGTTGCCCTGTGGTAACTGCTTAGCCACCCAAGCCATCACCAAGCTGACAGCAAGTCATATGGCTGCCAAGTTTTGAGGCAGAAAAGCTGTCACTTGCTCCCCTGAGATGGGTGCTTGCGGCAGAGGTTGGTGGCTGCCTCTGTCACCTGGCTTTGGGAAGCCCCCAACATGTGCCATTTGCATTGCAGCTGTGGGCAAATCCACCTTTGTGAAGTTACTCACGAAAACTCACCCAGAGTGGCAGGTGGCTACAGAACCTATAGCAACATGGCAGAATATCCAAGCGGCTGGCACCCAAAAAGTAAGTTTTCAGCTGTGTGTGTGTGGCGGGGGGTGTTAGTTGGCAGACATGGCAAGCAGTCCAATTGAAATAACTTAATTTGCTCTGAGAAGATGCAGTAGCCCAGCTTGTCTTCTTTTTAAACCAGCTTCATTCCAGAAAGCAGGACACAGAGGATATGACTTGTTTGAATATGTTCAGTTTTGATTTTTGTAGTTTCTCTGTGTCTGTGTAAGCGCCCGCCTCCTGTCTGTGGTTTCTCAAGCATGCCCACCATCCAGGCTTTGAAGATGAATGTTGTCATTCCTGCCCTTAAGTATTTATATTGGTATTATTGAAGCTGGCTGGCAGGATTAATAGTCAATGAAGACATCTTAGATGTGGGAAGGGACCTTACTGAGCATCTGGCCATCCTTTGAATCAACGCAAAGACAACAGCTCACATTTTTAAGGTACATACTCTGTGCCAGGCCTCTTCCAGGCTAGACCGGCTCCGCATGTTTCACTCCTAACCTCACAACTGAGCCCCAGTATCAGGTCTGCTGCTTCTGCCAAGGCCATAGGTTTGGTTCCAAGCCCAACCACACAAGTGTGAGTGGGGGAAGATCTGTTTGGACCAGAAGCTTTGAATAGCTGGAAGAGTGGCAGCACGTGCTGCTGTCCTCATGACCTGCAGACACCTGGAACGTGCTGAGTGGCTCAGTCTTGTTTTAGCCACTCGTCCCTGGTCAGCTCTTCCGCGTGTTGAGCCATGTTGAACCCCTATGACTTGGACTTGTTGGTTTGGGTTCTTTTGCCTTTTTAAGCCTTAGCTTCTTGTGTGCTGCAGCAAGCCCTGTGGGCAGCTGAAGCTGAAAGGGCTTACTCTCTCCTCAGACCTACTTTCTTCAGAATACCTCAAGATTTCCTACAGGCTGTTTGCCATTTTGAAGCCATTTTGTGTGACTGATATGCACAGTGCATTTCTTTTCTACTCAGTGATTGCTCAGAGCCCAGCTGGCCACTCTGCAGTGTTCTGTATGGTAGAACACCTTAGAGTGGCATTTGGGTGCCAGGGCTTGGTACTCTAGTCCAGAGCAGTGCAGCCTTCACCTACATGTGCTGACTGGAGATGTGTTTTCCACTCGTCTATTCATATGCTTGTATGTATGCAGTTGTGTATTTGTAAAAATTTCCCATTAGAAACAAATTATAAACTGTTTTTCTGAGTGTGCCAGAGGCAAGTGGTGACATTTTAAGATATGCTCACAAATCCTTTGGGACTCCACCATTGGACTCCTGGAGCTGCGTTCCCCATTCCTTGGGGCTTTTAACACTGAGCCACCTTTCCAGTCCTCTATTGATTTGTTTTTTTGTTTTGTTTTGTTTTTTTTTTTTTTTTTTGGTACAGGATCTTTTGTAGCCTAGGCTATCTTGAACTCTTGGTCTTCCTGCTTTTATTTCCCAAGTGCCAGGATTATGGCCTAGCCCACCACACCCTGCACCACACCTGGCTCTTTTTATGAGGGGTGTCGAAGTTGAACTCAGGTCCTCAGCCTTCCTTTTCTCTCTTTCTTTCTTTCTTTCTTTCTTTCTTTCTTTCTTTCTTTCTTTCTTTCTTT
>NW_026596240.1:12716093-12754071 GCF_907164565.1 Psammomys obesus | reverse complement strand
TTTCTTTCTTTCTTTCTTTCTTTCTTTCTTTCTTTCTTTCTTTCTTTTTTGGGTGGGAATAGGTAAAGATAGTTTAATGTAGGTTCAAGTTTAAGGATTACGAGGTCAGAAGACACTGGTCAGGAGTCAGTTCTCTCCTTCCAGCTAGAGCTCCTTGGGGTTAAACCCAGCTGGCAGGCTTGGCAGCAGATTCTTTTACCCACTGAGCCATCTAGGAGACCATGTGTTTTGTTTTTTACGCCTCCAATAGCTCAAGATTTTAGAAAAATCTTAATCCTGTTGTATATGGATTAAAAGTTGTAGCACTAGCTTTAGCTCTTTGACTTTCCGCCTTATTCTCTTGAGCCAGAACCTCTTGGTGCGCCTGGAGCCGGCCGGCCAGGGGCCCTCTTGTTGCCGCCCCTGCAGTGCTGGGACGACTAGCTCACGTGCAGCCATGCCCAACTTTTTACTCAAGTTCTCATGTTTGCTCAGCAAGTGATTTTACCCACTGATCCATCTCAACCCTTTAAATTTTTTGTATGTGTTTGAGCGTTTTGTCTGTATGTATGTTTGTGCACCACGTTCATGCCTTATGCCCACAGAGGCCAGAAGAGGGCATTAGATCCTCTAGAACTGAAGTTACTGATGGTTCTGGTCTGCCATGTGGATGCTAGAAATAAAAACCCAGGTCTACTGACTGCGGAGCCATCTCTCCAGCCCCCGTTTTATCTTGTAAGCAAATGGTTGTCTGGTCCCAGCGGGCTCTTCCTATCTTATTCCTGAGTAGATCTGTACTGTGATGTTTGTCCTCATTATCTCTTCACACCCCTGTTGCTGTTTTGGTGGAAAGCAGCTGATTGTATTTGACTAGTATGACTTAATTCTTATGTGGAACCCTTCGCTCAGGCTTTTTTAGACGATAGCAGTCACCTCTAAATGAAATCATTTAGAAGAGTTTTCCAGTATTCCTGATTGATTCATTTCTGTCTTCCTGCTTGCTTTGGGTAGAGATTGCCAAAAAATATTAACTGCAGGAGGGTGGTCACTATTCTTTTCTGCCTTTGGGGAAACTCCCAGTAATGTCAGTGTCCTGTCCTCTGTCACTCCTTGCCTAGAGGCTGTGAAAGGGGCCTCCTCCTGGTAACAGTGCGAGGTGCTCACTTTATCAACAGCAAATGCTCACTCATCTTCATAAATCTTCTTCGCACCCTTTTTACCCATGAAATGGTTGTGGCTGTTGCTTCTTTTCTTTGTAAAGACAGGGTCTCGTATATAGACCAGGCTGGTCTAGAATTTGGTATGTAATCCTGGCTGGTTTCAGACTCACATAGGTCCTTCTGCCCCAGCCTTCCATGTGTAGGAATTGAAGGTGTGTACCACCATGCCTGGCTTTATCAACTTTTAAGAAGAGTATTATGTATGTAAAGTTTGAAGTGATTCTTCAGTGCTAAGATGCTGTTGTTTGCAGAAAAGAATTGTTAAGACTTCGAAGGAAAATGGAAATGCATTAGGTTTAGTTTAGTAATTATTGAGAATGTAGCCCAGGTTCAGATACGTGGAGGAAAAATGGGGCTGTAGAGATAGCTTAGGGGTTAAGAGCATGGGCTGCTCTTCCAGAGGACCCAAGTTCAATTCCCAGCACCCACATGGCAACTCGCAGCTGTCTGCATGTCCAGTTCCAGAGTATCTGTCGCTCTCACAAAGACATACATGCAGGCAAAACACCAGTGCACGTAAAAATAAATAAAAAAGATGCATGGGAAAAATTGTTCCCTCGGAATTCTCATTTTTGGGATCTACTCTCTCTGTTAACTGTGAGAGATGAATAGTAACATTTCTGATCTTTTTCTATGCTGTCTTTCCTTATAATTGCCCTTGCATTTTTAATTGGTTTTGCTTTGTAGATTTCAATTCTGCTTTATTCCCCATTTTAAACCTTAGTGTTGTCTTCATTAATTTATTGGAATTAAAAGGGAAAAGTCTTGTATTTAGTGGGCTTTTTTTCTTGATACAGTGAAACCATGCCTTTTCTTCTTTTTTCTTTTCTCCTTTCTTCCTTTATTTTAAAGTTGTGTTTTTATTATTTTAAAGTATGTATATGTGGGGGGGGTGCAAGTGTACTCATATAAACAGCCATACATATACACAATTCTAATATATATATTTGTATATTCTATGAAATATGTGAAACTATTTTTATATATAATAAAAGGATATATGTGTATATTCTGTAGCTGAATAGGAACAGAAGTCAATATTTGTGCTGAGAGAGTTATTGCTCAAAATAGGAAAACAACAAAAACATAAATATTTGAACAAGAGTCAAGAGATTGCCTCATTGACAAAATAAGAACAGGCTGTCAAAAACAACAAGATCAGGGGACAACTTTGGGTATAGGTCTTCACCTCCTTCTTGTTGGAGACAGTCTCTGTCCACCATGGCAATGGACACCAGGCTAGCTGGCCCAGGAGTTTCCGAGGATTCTCCTGTCTCTGCCTCCCATCTTGCTTTAGGAGCACTGAGATGACAGGCCTGCTACTGTGCCCAGATTTATGTGGATCCTGGAGATTAAAACTGAGCTCTTTACACTTGTGTGACAGTCATTTACCCTCTGAGCCACCTCCCCAGCCCTTATATTTTATAGCCACTTGGCACATTTGAGCAATGTTTGTATTTTCTGTGAAGATTCTACTTGTCATTTACTTCCAAAGTTAATGATACTCTTTGCCGGAAACTTTTTCAGTTCTTTATAGCATAAATGACTGAACATTTGTCACACGCTTGTCCTTGTATTCTAGCTCTTTGTATCTTAATCATCCTCATTGTGAGCTCCTTGAATACAGTCACTGCATCTTTTTTTTAAGATTTTAAGATTTATTTATTATGTATACAGTATTCTGCCTGCATGTAGGCCTGCATACTGGAAGAGGGCACCAGATCTCATTACAGATGGTTGTGAGCCACCAAGTGGTTGCTGGGAGTTATAAATTCCTCTGGAAGAGCAGCCAGCGCTCTGAACCCCCGAGCCATCTTCTCCAGCCTCAGTTACTGTGTCTTGTTCATCTTTATAGGAGAGGGTTAGGAAGAGGAGGGTAGAGAAAGCCCAGCTGGAGCCCCATTCCCTGTTTACGCTCCATATAGTGCCTCATCCACACAGGCTTTCAGTCAGTAGTTAGGACAAGGAGGGAGGGAGGGAGGGAGGGAGAAAGTAAACCTGGGCTCCTGAGTGTCCACTATTTGTGCCCACCATACATTCAGAATTGGTGAAACTTCAAATTGCATTTTATGATTCCTAGAATAAACAAGGAACTGGGTTTCATTTGAACAGAGTATGACCCTTTTATGAAACACAGAAGCTTTTTAATTCATTGGTTATTTAAATTCTCAAATATGGAATTGTTTTCTTTCTTATCTGCCTTGAAGTTTGAGAAATACCCAGAAATGGAATTTGAAAGTCAACATGGTATTAAAGTAGGATTTGATTCAAGGGAGAATTGTAGGTGACTACTAGTTAACTCATTGCAAACAGACTCTCAAGTCCAGTATTCTGTGTGTGTGTGTGTGTGTGTTGCTTTGCTCTCTCCTGTTCTATGACTGTCGTGTGTCAGCTCTTTGTCAGATTCTTATCATACAAGGCTGCACAGTCTTCTTCCTGCTTACATGGTTTAAACTGAGCTGGAGAACCCTATCTATCTTCATGTTTTCAGTGAAGGAGACGTGCACGGCTAGTTTTCACCGTGAGTGAAAGGTGAGTACTGCACCTTCCTGAAGGGCAGAAGGCAGGGAGTGTACTGTGAAATACTGCACCTTCTAGGAGATTCTCTTCTGCTCTCCCGTAGGACAGCACTTCCAGAAGTCTGGGAAATTTGCTAGAAATGATGTACCAGGAGCCAGCACGATGGTCCTACACATTTCAGACACTTTCCTTTATGAGCCGTCTGAAGCTGCAGCTGGAGCCCATCCCGGGGAGTGCCCTGCCGGCAGAGGGCTCTGTGCGGGTCTTCGAGAGGTCTGTGTACAGTGACAGGTGAGGCAGCCACAGACAGCGTGCTCACGCGGCAGTGGGTTCCCTTGTGTCGCCCCTGGACATAGCTCTCTGTGTGTGCTCATGCAGGTGCAGTTGTCTGCGCCAGGGCCTGTCCATATGTGCACGGAGGCCAGGCAGCCTCAGTGGTGTTGTTCCCTTTAGGTGCCGTTCTTTTCTTTCTTCCTTCCTTTTTCTTTACTTTGAGACAGAGCCTCCAATTCATGTGTGCCTGTTCAAGAAAGCTAAGCTTTCTGACTAGTGGGCCCCCGGGGTCCACCTGTCTCCGCCTCCCCGGCATGGGGGTTTGGGGGTCACATCCGAGCTGTTGTGCTTGCAGGGCAAGTACTTTAACGACACCAAGAATGTATATTCCTTTTTAAAATAAATATTTGAAGATTTTGCATTTATTTTGTGTCCTTGGGTGTTTGCCTGCATGTATGTCCGTGTACCACATATGTGCAGTGCCTGTGCAGACCAGAAGAAGGTGGTGGACCCTCTTGAACCGAAGTTATCATTGTTAGCTGGGAACAAATTCCAGGTCCTCTGGAAGCGCAGTCAGTGCTCTTAACCCCCAAGCCATTTCCCAGGCATGAAGGATAACCTGTTATAAATTCCAATCTCAAGAGTGTTTAGACTTCCATTCCTTTACAGATGTATTCCAGGAACTGGGTATGACTCAGTGGTCCGGTTTATGCCCAGGGCATGAGTTCAAGCCTCAGTGCCAAAGGAGGGAAATCTCATTTATTTGTTTGATCAGTGTAGGTTTATTGACTGTCTTCTTTACTCAGGCACCAGGCTTAGTCCTAGGGCAACACCAGAGAAGACAACCTTAGTTCCTGTTCCCATGAGAATGCTACTTCACCAAGAACTGCATACATGCCCACAAGTGTGTGATGTGCCCAGAGGACAGTGACCGCAGCTAAGAAGAAAGAAGTTTCCTGGCTAATGAACAAAAACCCCAGTGTGGCTGCACAGCAGAGCTCTGGATTGCTGGGTCTTTTGGCCTTGTTCTACCTGTAGCTCCCCACCCCCGTTATGTTTAGTACCCTTCCCCTCCTCTGCTCATCACCACCAGCTATGGAGAAATGGGAAGTGCCACTTCAGGAGAGGCCAAGTCCCCTTTTATAAGCTTGGTCATTTTTATTTGCAAGATGCAACTAATTGTCTATGGAGAAGCTGGCAACACTTTTCAAAACTTGGGTTACAAAAATCGCCTTCAGTGAGCTGTAGCTAAAACATTATAGTCTGGGCAGGTTCACTTTGGAGCTTGCAAATTAGCTTCTTCGTGTCCTAGGAAAAGCAATTACAATGGCTTAGAACTGTTGGCTGCTGAGTGGCAGTCATCCGCTGAACACTTTGCAAGTGTGATATACAGCTATCTCTGCCATGGGTGGAGAGTCAGGTAGCTTCCCAAGGGAACATGGCTTGTGGAAGCTGCAACTGGGGTCAGACTCTGCAGAGTCACTTTGAAAGCCACCCTCTTAAGAGTGACATTCACAGCTTTGCAGTTTGCACCTCCCTGAGCCATTCACACAAGGATTTTGAATTTCATTTTCTCAGAAGTGGTCAGTTGCCTTAGAAACTGGAGATGTTGCAGATGTAAATTGTGTTTTGTATCAAGCTTTAAAAGCAGAATTGACCCTTTTGAAGCCATGGTTTCTCCAGCTCCGATTTCTCAATTTACCAGATCCTCCTTTGGTTGTGGAAGTAAGCAAAGAGGGAAGTTAGTTTGATTTTCAACATTAGCTTTCTTTCATCTGATTGGAAGCTCAGCAGTGGAAGCTAGACTCCTATGTGCTGCGCTTTTGGTCCTACCAAAGTCAGCTCCAGAGTTGACACCACAAGAAGGCTCCCCTGCTTCTCAGCTCTAAGGCAGGATGGCTCAGCAGCTGGAGACTCAGCAGCCCTCCCTCTGGAATGCAGTGTGCATGGGAGGCTCTCCCTGCATTCACTTAGGTTTTCTTTGGAGCCTTGCTATGGGGATGAGGAAGTCTCAAAGGCTCGCGCTGCATGTCTCGGCTAGTTCCCCTCTAGAGCCCCTCCTCACAGTGGGTTGCTCCATGTGTGCACTGGAGCTTGGCCCTCCGCCAGGTCCATTTGAGCAGGTGGGAGCTGCACACTGAGGGTTCCAGTTTCTAGGGCTGGAAGGGTAGTGCAGCAGTTAAGGGCATGTGCTCCTCTTCTAGAGGAGCCCAGTTGCAGTCCCACCATCACATCGAATGGCCGCAAGAGTCCAGTGCCCTCCTCTTCTGGCCTCCACAAGTACCACGTGCGTGTACACAAACCCACACAGGGACATAAACACACATAAATAATAAAAAAAAATTTCAAACTTTTTATTGGCTATCATGTACCCTAACCTTATCTTCCCATCCCCTTGTTTTCGCCCTTTTCCCTTGCAACCCCCCCCCCAAAAAATTTAAAAACACACAAACAAAAATAAAAGCATAGAAAACATCCCATCGTGTTGTAGTGTGTCACAGTGTGTCCCACAGGACACCCCTCTGTCTACATGTCTTCACTTGGAAATGTTTATTTCAGTGAGTCTTTGGTCTGGATCAGGTCTCTGGCTTCTGTGACATCATCAGTGTTAGATCTTCACTGGGACTCGTCCCACTGATCGTGTCATCTTTTCACTTGCTCCAGCAGTTCACAGATGATGTAGATTTGGGGGTGGGCCAACTCAAAGCCCTGGGTCTGCATCTACGTGCTAGCTGAGCTGGTCAGCCTGCTGGCCCTCTAGCCCTACCCCTAGGCCACCCAGTGCTGCCGTTGGCAGGAGGCAGGGCCGACTCTCCCCCTCTCATGCCCTCACCCACACCCCTAGCTGCTCCTCTGTGCTAATTCAAGTGTGGGGTTCCACTCTCCCAAGTCTGCAGCCCATAAGGGGCTGACTGGGCCGGCTCACGAATGCCTTTGCCATCAGGGCCAGCTCCACTGTGCTGCCCAGGCAAGGTGCAGGGCTCACCCCTGGACTACAGGAGGGGTTAAGGGGTCAGGGGAATTTTTATTTATTTATTTGTATTTTATATACATTGGTGTTTTGTCTGCATTATGTTTGTGTGAGGGTATCAGATGCTCTGGAACAGGAGTTACAGACAGTTGTGAGTTGCCATGTGGGGGTGGGAGGTGAACCCAAAAGAATGGTCAGTGCTGTTAACCTGAAAAAAAATTTTTTAATCATATTATTTTTAAGGCCTCTAAGGAGCTACAATAATTAAGTGGTTTAGGTAAACACAAAACAAGCCAGTTACTGATTTTTCTACTTTTCTCCCTCTCACTTCCCATTCTCCCTCAACCCCAACCTCCCACTCAACATTTCCAACCAGGTATATCTTTGCAAAGAATCTTTTTGAAAATGGCTCCCTCGGTGACATAGAGTGGCACATCTATCAAGACTGGCATTCCTTTCTCCTGCAGGAGTTTGCAGACCGACTTCTCTTACACGGCTTCATCTATCTCCGGGCTTCTCCCCAGGTAACTGAACCTAAAACCCGAGATGCTAGAACTCGTGAAACAACGAAAGCCAGGTGGTGGCGCAAGCTTAGTTCCAAGAAACAAACTAGAACAAACTATGCATTGTCGTTACGGCTCCAGTTTGCAGTCAGACGCTCAGGCCTGCGCCACCTGTCTTAATGATGGCTTCCTGTGTGTGTCATCTGAGGCTTCTGACTGGAATATGGGGAAGGAAGGAATGTTTCCTCCTCTCATCCGAAATTATAGCCTACACTTCAGTCCGTAAGAAGGCCCCCAGGCAGGTAGACTGCAGAAGTGCACTCTGTTCTCATTCTGTAACCTGAACTTTGGAGCCAGCTTGGCCCATGGGATAATGTCATGACAGGAGACCTCTGGAGACAGCATTGACCCGTGGCTCCTGCTGACTGGTGGTGACCTTGGCTGGACCCTGGAAAGCTTCCACTGAAGGGATTTTTGTAAAGTGGATCTCTTGAAAGACTTGTGGGGCAGGATTCCAAGTCAAGGCAAAGCAGTTTTTGAGAGATACTGCTGTCAGCTTTTGATACTCCACCGGTGTGGTCAATGCCACGAATGCCCATTGTTGCCGAGAGCAAGCCAGCTGTCTGCAGGCTGGGCTGGGCTTGTGGACAGAAGGGGGCCTGGGGCACACTGAGCAGAGTTGGAGGACAGGGAGCTCCTGTCCTGTCACATTGCAGGCCTCCGAGAAGAGGACTAGAAGGGAGGGCAGCCAGGAGAGAGGCTGGGTTTGTGTGGTCTGGATTTTTTTTTCCTTTTTTAAAGTTTTTTTGAGACATCGTCTCAATATAGCTATGGCTGTTCTAGAACTCAGTATGTAGACTAGACTTGTCTCAGATTCACAGAGATCCACCTGTCTCTGCCTCCCAGATGCTAGGATTAAAGATGTGCCTCACCACACCTGGCTTCGTTTCTTTTCTCTAATAAGACATTTCCTCCTCCTCTTCCTCTCTGTGTGTGTGTGTGCGCGAGTGCGCGTGTGTGCATTCGCATGCGCTCGTGTGCAAGTACACACATGCCACAGTGCCTATGTGGTAGTCAGAGGACAACTTGGCTTCATTTCTCTCCTTCCACCTTTGCGTGAGTGTCAGGGATGGAACTCAAGTCACACGTCCTGATTGGCAAATGCCATTGCCTGCTGAGCTGTCTTTCGAGCCCCATCAGGACGTCTTGGTACAGGGAATACCTGGATTATGTAAAAGTTAGATCATAGTGGAAAGTAAGAGATTCTAGATGAAGTTTCAGGTTCAAATAAAATTGAATTGGATACTTGAACGGCATAAGGGCAGAGACACACCTTCTATGAAGTGATGTTGCTGGCTGAGGCATGCTGACTGCTTTCAGTGGCCTTTGTTGCTGAGGAGGAATAGAAGAGGCACATTGTGCTGGTGGCGGCTTTACAGGTAGAAATAGTTTCTGAGGGGAAGAGAGGAGCCTGCTCCCACAGAGGATGTCAGGACGTAGCTGAGGTGGGGTTCGGGGGGGTGCTCTCCAGCTATGAGGTGCTGTGGAGCAGGTCAGAGTGCAGATGTAGGCGGACTTAGAGGAGGCAGTAGATCTCGCATGGGAGTCATAAGGTGGCTGCTGAGAAATGGAGTCCTGAAGGCTGAGCCTGGGTGAAGGAAGGGTGCTGACCTAACCTATTCCGAAAGAGACAGAACCACAGTATGCTCATCTAGGGCCAGGGCAACATTGCTAGGAGGAGCAGAGGAGCCAGGGAGTGGATTCCTTCCAGGGAGTGAGGCAGGGCCGCCTGGCCTCTTGACTCTGAGGGGTACAGGTTAGACCCAGACCCTGGGAGCCAGGTCTCTGAGCAAGCCTCCCTTATCTTCCTTTTTAACGCCCTTTGAGAGGCTGTTACAAAGTGGCAGAGTAGTCGTAGTAATAGTGATTGTCACCAGGGACTGGTTTGTCCCTTTGGAGAGACTAACTGACTAGTATTTCTTCTCATATAATGAGACTCGAAGAATTGCTACAACTTAACATCAGAATAAAAAAAAGGATAATTTATTTAGGATTAGTTTGAGATTTTAGTGCACAACACAGATTCCGGCAAATATCGGCTTTAGAGTCTGTGAAGGGAGCTTCAGGATCTGTCTACCTGTCCTCCCCTAAATTCAAGGAAGCTGGCAAACACAATAATAATTGAAAGAAAAATGACTAGTCATGTGTCCCCTCTATCCTTTGGAATCAAGAAGAGAGAGTGTGGCTGTGTGCCTCAGGATACCTATCCCTCTCTGGGACAGTGAAGTGGGCACGGTGCTTGGGGGCTGCAGAAGAACAAATGCCCCCTGAGCTTGAGGCTAGAGCAGAGCCTTCGACAGTCACAGCCTAACAGGCCAGGGGAAGCGTGGCCATGGGGTCCCTTCCTGGCCACTTCTACCTGTACAATCTTTCCCCTTCATATTCTAGTGTGTGTTCCCTGGGAACTGAAATCAAGTGGGACAAGGATAAAACTGTTCCATGGGATCCTTTTAAAATAATTTAGTATAACCATGACCGTAGAGTAAGAAATAGACCAAATATTTAAAACAGGACTTTGCCTAGACTTTAGAGGGAAGAAAAGTTTGCTCAGTTTAGCAAATTAATAATAAAAAGGGAAATGCTAACTGATTTTAAAAGATCCAGGCTGGCATCTGGTTGTCCGAAGTCAGTGTATGAATAATTATACGTAGCTTTTGCAAGAATTGTTCTCTCCTTGTGTGTATTTGAAAATATGGTTTTACTGTATTTTTTTTCAAATATTCATTTATTTCAATTCAGAAAATAATTTTCTCTCCTAGGAAAAAATTAAGTAAGGTAGCTGAAGCTGCTTGCGGTTGGAATGTAGCGTGGTGAGCCTGAGGAGGCAGTGGGCAGCATGTAGGAGGGGGAGGAGGTCATGCCTCTTGCCCCGTTGACCCTGGTGCTTAGAGTTGCGTCCACAGATAGGCTGGCGCAGAGAGACTGCCCTGTTCCAGGTGCTGTTCATACTAGCAAGCATTGGGGATGACGGAGTGCTCGTGAGAGGGGGCTGGTTGAATGTACTGTGCTCTGAAACAGAATGAGAAACATCCTTCTGTATTGGGTGGTTTTTGTCCTTGCTGCCTTTTTGTGACAGGGTCTCGCTCTGTAGCCTAGCTGTCCTGGAACTAGCAGTATTCATGTTTCAGCCACCCAGTGCTAGCTTTGTAGCGTGAACCATGCTAAGGCATGCTGTGAAGTGAGAGAATGAAAGCTAAGTACAGAGTATGCTGTGGAGTCTCGGCTCTGCGTTCCCAGAGGGTGGAGTAGATGTGTGTGCCTACGCAGCTGCTGAGGTAATCGCAGTAGTTGTTAGTGCCCAGAGTTCACTAGCTGAGCATGCTGGAAAAGGTGGACTATGGAGGCCCAGGTAAGTCTGGACCAGACCTAGAACTACCGCAAAAAATGAAATAAAACCAGGCTCGGGGGCCCAGGGAAGGTGCTAAAGAAAATTTGTTAGCATAGTTTCCTTAAGGGAAAGGTCAGTGGGTTAATCTACCCGTACTTTCAGGACAGTTGACATTGAATAATGAAATGTTTGGCCAGGCAGAAAGAGGAACAAGGGCAAACAAACATTTGGAACAGAGGTTTTGAGGTGTGAAGGAGTTTGGCCTGTCCCACAGGAAGGAGGCCAAATGTGGCTGAAGCACTGAGCAAGGGAGGAGCTAAGGAAGTTGAAGACAAGTACCACCCTGGTGGTGGCCTTATGTGCTAGATGAAGAAAGAGACACAGTTCTCAGGCAGAGAACCTCAGACCTGCAGGTGGAAGCAAAGGGAAGGGAAGGAGAGCTGTGTCGGCTCAAGTTTCATCTTATTTTGTGTCATCCCTGACTTATGCAGATGTCGTAGTCTGTTCCACAGTGAGTGCTGGGTCTAGTATAAAAGAGGTTTCAAATTGCTTACCGCTTTATAAGGAGAATGGTCCGCACAGGCCAAGCGCAGTGTTCATGCCTAACCCCAGCACCTGGGCAGCTGGAGCAAGTTCACAGCTCCTTCAGTCTGTGGCTATGCTTGTGGCTGGCAAAGAGCCAATAGAGCAAAGCAGGGCGCAAGTACCACAGAAGGCTGGAGTGAGAGACAGACTGGAAGGGGAGAATGGCTCTTGCCAGAGTCTTAGCTAATGTGCCTTGCTTGAGAGCAGCCTCACCGCACCTGCGGGTGGGTAGAGGGCAGAAAAGGGGCAGCCCGCTGAGACTGCTGCACTCCGTGTGGCAGCTGACTGACTCTAAGCCCGTACTTTCTCCATGCACTTCTTCACCTCCAGGAGACAGAGAGGCAGATCCCAGTGTGCCTGGCTCGGTGGATGGTGTTGGCCGTTAAGCAGCTTAGTCTACTCCAGGAAAGAGCAGTCTGAGCCAGAGGTGGACAAAATGGGACCAGTGCTCTGAGTAAGGGAACGAGTCCAAAGAGGACTTAGAGGCATTCTGTGGGTTGCTTGGCCCTGTAAGACTGCAGTGTAACAGCAGGGGGATTGTCTTTTAGGTTTGTTGGGAAAGACTGTGCCAAAGGGCCAGAGAAGAAGAGAAGGGCATTGAGCTGGCTTATCTCAGACAGCTGCATGCTCAGCACGAAGACTGGTTCATTAACAAGACCACCAAGTAAGTATGTGACAGCCTGAGGCCGCCTCCTCCACGCTGAGCCCAGCCGTAGCTCACAGCCTGGCGCTGCCGGGAAGCAGGTGACGCGCCTGGCGCCCGTCAGCTAGGAAGTGGCACATGGAATGGAGTCCATGCATTCCAGGGGCGTGTGCTACAGTCTCTCCCTCCTTTCCTGCCTTCCTTTTCTTTTTGTTTTCTCAAGACAGGGTTTCTCTGTGTGGCCTTGGCTGTCCTGAACTCACTTTGTAGACCAGGCTGGCCTTGAACTCACAGAGATCTGCTTGCCTGCCTCTGCTTCCCAGAGGGCTGGGATTGCAGGCATGCACTACCGCGCCAGGCTCCTTCCTTCCTTTTTTTCCCCTGGATTATAGCTTGTGATGAATGTTTGTCATAACTGGCTCAGGATGGAGGCCTGAAAGTGTTTTAGAAAACATGTCCATTTTAATTGACATTTTTAGTTTGTTCCTGTCCTCTGTCAGGCTCAGTATGCTCACTTTAGAAGTTTTGAGTGCTGACTTCAGTAAAAGTTTCAAGACTAGAGGGAAGTCTCAGCTTTCCACTTTGCAGGCACTTTTATTGAGATTTCGGTTTTGTGGGTTTTGTTTGTTTTTAAGTTACTATCTACAGGTGTAGTTATCAGACTGTGGATAGTTAGTGCGGCGGATTAGATGACATTCCCCTAGCGTTTCTCTTGCTGCTCCAGGCTCCACTCTGAAGTTCTGCAGCATGTGCCGGTGCTGGTGCTGGACGTCACTGAAGATTTCTCTGAAAATGCAGCCAAACAAGAAGAGCTCATGGGACAGGTGGGCAGAACCTTGGCTTTTCCAAGTGCTTTCCAGTGCTATGCTTCATCTTCCTGGTCCCTGTATCAGGCCTTTTGCTTTGTACTTCAAATTGCATTTCACACTCTGAAGCCCTGGGATCACAGGCAAGATACAAATAAAATCCCAGCTCTAAGTGCGGATCAGAAGTGTCAGCCTCTTCGAATGTGCTGGCCAGCTGACTTCCTCCTATGAGGTGTTCTAAAGTGAAGGAGGGACATTTCCTCGCCTCACAAATGCCCATGGGACCTGAGACACACAGTGATGGGGGTGCTGAACCTGTGCGGTGTAACGTTAGGTCTTCTTTCCTGCAGGTAAACAGCTTTATGAGGAACCTGTAAGCAGTGAGTAGGCATCTGGACTGTCATCTGGGCCCTGACCCTCTCAAGCTAGCAGATGTTGGCCTTTGTCTGCTGGCTGTGCGCATCCCCGCGGCCACTTAAGCATTCCCACACCTGGGTGCGTGCTGACTCTGTACTGCCGTTGTCTTTTTCCTTTGTTTATATCTTTTTAATAATCTCAAGCACTTTGAAAATAAAGCTGGCTTAAGTTTGCTATTTTTCTAATCTAGTTGTTCATTTATTTCAGGATATATCTGTTCATGCTTGTTCTTATCTCCATAATAGGCAGCAGTTTTCACCTAAGAGGAGTCTTAGCCTTTCTTCCCCAGCTGCTCTGTATGACCACATGCCTCTGAAAAGCCGGGGCGGGGCCTGTCCCAGAGCTGCCAGCCAGTCAAGCCCCACCTTGCATGAAGTCGGTGCCACTGTGCATCTCAGAATGCAGGAGCAGGGTGCATACTCCAAGGAGCTTCTTCAGCTCCCTAGCTGCTGCTCCTGGGCTGAGGGGAGGAATGAGAGAGTCAGTCCCGGCCCTGGAGCTAAAGAGCTCGCCCAGAAGACAGAGAGAGAACAACCTCTCACGTTGAGGGTTTGCTTGGGGTTCGGCTGCCGTGGTCTGCCTACCTGAAGTACCTTAGCAGTGAGGAGTGAGGCTCCCAGCAGGAAAGTCAGAGTAGCCCGGTGCTGCTGCTCCAAGCTCCAAGCATGATTTGCTGAGGGAAGGAAAACCCATAGATGTATAGAATTGTATAGTGCTCCATAGCAAGAAGCCCAGGGCAGGACTTGCCAAGAGTACCTGGGCCCTCCACAGCCTCCCAGGACACAGGGCACTTAGAGTGCTTTGGGGGACAGAAATCTTTGTTACCATCCTTTATGCTTTGAGAAAGTGTTAGGTTGTTACTTACAAATATCGTGAGGTTTTCAACAACACATTAAACAGTTTCTTTTTTCCACTTTAACAAAATGTTTCTTTTTGTTGTTGCGATAAACACCAAGAGCAAAAACAACTTTGAGATGGGAGGGCTCATTTAGTTTACTGGTTACTCTGCATCAGGGAGGGAGGACAAGGCGGGAGCTTAACAAAAAGACCAGCCAGGAATGCTGCTTTCAGGCTTGCTTCAGGGCTCATGGTCAGTCAGCTTTCTTACACAGCCCAGACCCAGGTGGGCCGTGTCCTCCCACAGCAATCAGGAATCAAGAAAATCCTCACCGGCGTGCCCACAGGTCAACCTCATGAAGGCACTGCTCAGTTGAGGCTCCTCTTCAAAGTTTCTCTAGGTTTGTGTCAGTGACTAAAAGCTAACTGTGACATACTGTATATACTAATTCATTCATTTAAATTGCACAGAGTTATTTTTGGTGTAATCGTAAGGTTTGTATCCAACACAGAATTCTGGAACATTCTCTGCCAGGTAGCGGTGGTGCATGCCTCTGACCCCAGCACTTGGGAATCAGAGGCAGGTGGATCTCTGAGTTTGAGGCCCGCCTGGTCTACAGAGTGAGTTCCAGGACAGACAGCTGTACAGAGAAACCCTGTCTAAAAACAAAAACAAGAAAGAACATTCTTATTCTCCCAGAAGAAAGCCTGGGAGAAAGCCCTGGTTTTCCAGATTGTGCCCTGCCTCCAGCCCTAGGCAAGCAGAATCTGTTTTGTTTGTAGATTGATGATGACTGCTTGTGACTAGATAGTCACAGAAGATGTGTAGTCTTCTGTGACTCACTTCTGTTACTCAGCATCATGTTCAAAGGTTCATCCAGATCACAGCATGCATCCACACTTCCTTTTTATGAGTAAGCAGTATTATACTTTATGGCTGTGACACACTGTTTAGCCATTCACGGGAATCTGCCATTTTCACTGTTGCCAGCCCTGTGCCCATGGAGTGCTGCCTCATTGTGCTTATGACAGCACGCCTTCGAAGGTGATGATGCCCGGCATCTTCTGTGGCTCATAACCATCCGAGTCTCTTATTTAGGAAAGTATTCACATGCTTTGCCCTCTTTCCAAGTGAATTATTTAGCTTCTTAATGACTTTTGGTACTTGGAGTATATGTTTCTTATCAGAAAAATACATGACTTAGAATTAGTTCTCTCATCCTGCTGCCTTTTTTTCTTTTTTAAGGTGTTTTTGTTATTAGCGATGTATGTGTATTCATGTGTGTCCGAGTTGGGCTATGTTACAGGTACCTACGGAGGCCAACAGAGGGCATCAGTCCTCTGGAGCTGGAGTTAGAGGTGGTCGTGAGCCACCTGACGTGGTGCTCAGACCCAAGCGCCAGTCCTCTGTAAGAGCAGCAAGGGCTCTTCACTGCTAAGCCGTCTTTCCACCCCCTTTAAGACAGCTTCTCCTGGAGCCTGGGCGGACCTTGAGGTCTGTGGAGCAGGGGATAGCCATGAACTTTTGATCCCTTTGCCTTAGCCTCCTGAGTACTGGCTTGACTGAGTACACAGTCAAGCCCGTGTCTTGATGAAGCCCATTTGTTTGTTTTTGTCACTTAGCTTTTGTGGGTATACCTAAACAGCTGAATAGTCTAGGTTCACAAACATTGACTCCTGTGTCTCTTGTCTTTCTGCCTTAGCTCTTCTCTCCAGACCATGCTGAGTGAAATTTTGTATCTAAGGACAGGGCCCATCTTCATCTCTTTGTACATGAACCTACAGGTGTCCCAGTAGCACCTAGTGAAGTGTCCTCTCTGCTCTGTTGAATTGGTTTAGCACCTTGCTGAAAAACTGCCACTTGCTCTTGGCTTGGATTGCTGCTTCAGGCTTTGGAAAGACATAGATGAAAACCAGGTGTATGTTATGTCAGAAACTCAGCATTTTTATCCATTCAACTTTGAAGGGCCCACCTACTGAGTTCCTACTTCTGTTTTCAGGGGCCACGGTAGTAGAGATGAGCAGTAGGCCTGAGTGGGAACACTGGCTTCTCACCCATCATCAGAGACCAAATGTCCTGTCAGCTCTGTGTGAGGTACCCAGGAGAGAACAGTGAGGGGACAAAGCAGAAGGCGTCATACGATGGATGCCAAACACAGACGTGCCCGTGTGCTCACACTGCAGAAGAGGTACAGACGTGCTATGAAGGACGGAAAGAGCAGAGTGACCCAGAACACCTCACTGAGAAATAAATGGAGGAGTATTCTGAAGAGTGAATGGGGGAGATGTTCACTGCCATGACTCTCACCTGAAAAGGAAGCTTAAGCCTGGCATAGTGGTACACACATTTAATCCCAGCAATCGGGAAACAGAAGCAGATGGATTGCTGTGAGTTCAAGGCCAGCTTGGTCTACAAAACAAGTCCAGGACAGCCAAGGGTACACAGAGAAACCCTGTCTCTTTAAAAGAGAGAGAGAGAAGCTTAAGACCAGATGGAGAGTGTAAATTTACAGTTTTAAGAGTGCACTTCTTTTTCTTTGTTGTTTTTTGCTTTTTAGAGACAGGGTTTCTCTGTGTATACTTGGCTGTCCTGGACTCGCTTTTTGGACCAGGCTGGCCTTGAACTGACAGAGATCTGCCTCTCAGAGTGCTGGGATTACAAGTGTTCACCACATGCCTAGCTCAAAAAATGCACTTCTTTTAATTTCTACCTTTCAGAGGCAAAGACAGGTGGATTCCTGTGTTCAAGGCTGGTCTACCAAGCGAGTTCCAGGGCAGCTGAGCTGGGCATGTCTGAACACAGCTTTAATCCCAATACTTGGGAGGCAGAAGCAGGTGGAAGTTCAAGGCTAGCCTGGGCTACATAGTGAGGCTCTGTCTCAGGAAGAAAATCAACAATACTGGAGTAGAGGGTGGCAGTGTTGGAGAGCTAGCCCAGCACTAAAGCACTTCCCTCTGCAGTTCATTTCCTAACAGCATCAGGCAGCTCACAACTGCCTCTGGCTATAGCTCCAGGGGCTGTGACACCCTCTGCTGGCCTCTGTGGTTACCAGACATACATGTGGCACACACGTATATGTCCAAGCAAAACACCTATACACATAAAATAACTTAAAAACATTCACTCCTCAGCTGAGAGTGATACACACACCTTCAACCCCAGCACGTGGAAGGCAAAGAGGACAGTTTGGGGTACATGTTGGGTTCAGGCTAGACAGGAAAGTACGGAGAGATCTTGTCTCAAAAAAACAGAACAGTCCTCTCTCTGACTTTTTCAGTAGTAAGTCTTGGTGTACATAGTAATTCAACATTTGTTTCCATTTGCAAGCTTTGCCTTTAGCATTCATAAATATCAAGCTGGGTGTGGTGGCAGATACCTGTAATCCAAGCACCTGAGTGGTAGAGTCTGGAAAACCAGAATTTTGAGGCCAGCCTGGGCTTTGTGAGACTTGTTCCAAAGTAAAGCCGTACATACATATATGAGGGCCACCAACAGTCTAACCTCTGCAAAATAATAAGTTGATAACGAGCAGGTATGCAACAATACACTTTAATGAGGAGCAGCAATTCTGAGCCTTCGGTACCATGGGAGAAGCCTGGAGAAACGGATTGGGACCAGAGGAAGGCGGACTTCAACACTGGGCTACTGTAGGGATCAGAAGAGGGCAAGGGGGAAGTAGGACGAGGTAGCACACGCCTGTAAATCCAGCCCTTGGGAGACGGAGGCCGGAGGATCGCGAGTTGTGTGTGAGCTGGAGCACGCGAACATGAGACTTTGTCTCAGACTGCAATGATAAGGTGTGGGCGTGGAGCAGGAGTTCCTCTGGGGCCGGGCATGTGTTGCCTACAAAGGTCCCTGCCCAGCACTGGGGTAGCCTGGTAGCTCTTCTCACCCCAGGTTTGGACCAGCTCTCAGTTAAGTAACAGATTATGTCATAAAAAGAGCGGTGCAGGGCTGGAGAGATGGCTCAGAGGTTAAGAGCACTGGCTGCTCTTCCAGAGGTCCTGATTCAATTCCCAGCAACCGCATGGTGGCTCCCAACCATCTATACTGAGATCTGGTGCCCTCTTCTGGTGTGGAGGCGTGCATGCATGTAGAACACTATATATTTAAAAAAAAAAAAAAAAAGAGTGGTGCTTCTTTGCAGACTGGGATGTGGTGAGGCACACACCTGGGGCCCATGTTTCTAATGTGGGTCAGGTTGCAAACGTTCTCAGACATTGGAAGGGAAAAGGAAGCAGCTTTGGATAAGAGGCTGCTCTGAAAATGCCGCCGTCCCTGGAGAAACAAGCAGGAACAGCGCGCTGTGCCGAGTAAGGACCAGCCCAGCCTGCGCTGGCTCACCCTCTTGGGCCATCACCTTTGCTGGGGCTGTCCCCACACTTAGTGCTCCTCACTGCCTGCTGGCCTCACTCCCTTTTGTCCCCTAGCTGACTGAAGTATTTGTATCCCTTGGTTTATGCATGGCTCACTTGTCTGTCTTCTCTCTGAGTGATTGTTTCCTGTTGTTGCCATAAACTCACATAGACACACATGAATTTTAAAAGTACACACTTAGAGTGATGCCCCCTACAGAGTGACCACCAGGCCCCTCACCTGTGAAGAAGCCTCAGGTGTGGTTTAGTGACTGTTCCTACCGTCCTGTCAGCAAAATCTGTGCTTTCCTCATTCCTGCGTGTGCCTCTGCCACAGAATTGGCCAAGGCCTTCACGGCAGACAGAAGACAGAGTATATCTGTTAAGACAATGGTCCCTGCGTCTAGTGAGACTTTGGGTAAAGGATTCCAACCAAGGAGAGTCTATTCCCTCTGAAGGGGATTCATTCCCTGCTTCTCCACAGGAATGGTAGGTAGGTGGATCCATGACCACCTGAATCCATGACAGGTGGATTTTCCAGAGCCAAAGCCTCCACTGGGAACCATTGAGCTGAGGTGACCTTTTATGTACGTATGTACGTTTTGAGACAGAAGCTTACTATATAGGCCAGACAGGCTTCAAACTTACGATTCACCTACGCTACCCTCCAAAGCCACTTCCTTTACGGGTATGTGTCATAGGATCTCACCCTGATAGTGCTGGCATGATACCCATGATATAGCTCAGGCTGACTGAACTCTCAGCAATCCACTGCCTCAGTTCTTCAAGTGCTGGGACTATGTGTATGAACCACCATGCCTGACCATGGTGACATTTATGAATTTGGTTGGTTTGTCTTAGAACTTCTGTACACAGATTATTCCTGTGTGGTTCACTAGGGCTAAAATGAATTGGGCCCATGTGCATTTCCTGCAAGAGCAGCTGCGAGGAAAAACAGCGTGGGATGTGTTCTCCCCAGCTGGGGTTTGTCTTCAAGCCAAGAGAGTGCTGGGTGGCTGAGAGCAGAGCATGCACACTGGTAGCAGTGGTCAGTCACCCCTCTGGCCTTTTCTGCTGGAAAACTTGGAGCCTCTGACCCTCTTCTCGCTCATCCCCGCCATCCAGGCAATCATCTGTTGCTCCCCGTTTTCCTGTTTCTCATATTGGTCTGCTCTCCTGAGCCACATTCCCACTGAGACCCTTCCCCTTCTGTGCCTTTCAGACCCCCATTTCATAGCACAGCTACATAGATCTCAAACACCTCTGACCTTACCAGGACCTCCAGAACACGCCTCTGGGCCCAGCATAGCCGAGCAGGTTCACATTCACCAAAGACCTCCTTTCCTCCCGTGTGCCTGCGACTTGGGTTGCAGTTGCTCATGTCACTCACTCTTTTGGGATGCCCTTCCACCTCCAAGCTCACCCTCACAGCATCTTCAGAGCTTTGGCCCACTTCCAGCACAGCTTTCTCAGGAGTTCTTATTTTGTGTTCCTGTCAGATACACTCATCATTGCATTAAAATCTCTCCCTTCACAGCTTTATTAGCATACAAAATATGCCACAAACATTTGCATTTTATTTTATTCTATGTGTACAGGTGTTTTTTGTGCGTGCAAGTCTGTGCACCAAGTGCATGCAGGGTCCTTGAGGCCAGAAGAGAGTCAGACCCCACTAGGACTAGCCTTGCAGATAGCTGTGAGCTGCCATGTAGAGGGCCGGCAATGGAGCCTCCATCCTCTTGAAGAGTAGCACGGAGCCATCTTTCCAGGCCCCAGTCTTCTGTTGTTCTTTGTTTTGTAGTCCTTGCTGCCCTTGAACTCAAAAAGATCTGCCTTCTATCAGGATTGGCCCTCTGTGGGATTAGGAGTGCCTAATCCAGGAAGCACTGGGCAAAGGGAAAGAAGGAAGGAAAGGAGAAAAGCAGAAGCAGGGAGAATGTACTTCTAGGGCCTCTTGTAGTAAACAAGGAAATGTCCTCCAGCTATTATCTCCTTATCTGTCAGCAGCAGGCTATGGGTCTGCTGCCCTGAAGGCTGTGAGCAGTCTCTAGACCATGTAACATCCTTAAAGTTCACGGCACAGATAGAAGATGAGCAGACGTGAACTCTGGGAACTGGGGATGAAGCTCTGTTGATAGAGTGCTTGCCCACCATGCACAAGGTCCAGTCCCTGCACAGAATACTGTCGAAAGTGCTGGAGCATGCAGGTAGCCCCAGCACGCAGGAAGTGGAGGCTGGAGGAGCAGTTCAAGGTCGCACTTAGCCAGGTAGTGAGTTGGCAGCCAGCCTGGGCTACTCACTGGATCCTGTCTCAAATAAGGTAAAGAGAAAAAAATAATGGGGGGGGGGGAGAATGAACCTTTGAATGCTACTCCTACACACCCCCATCCCCAACTGACCCTAAGGAGCAACTTCAGAACATGAAGGAGGGGACTCTAGAGGACAGGAGCAGGCCAGGTTCCGACTCTGGAAAAAAATGGAGCGCCAGCTCAGTGCTGCTGAGCCCCAAGCTCTTTTATGTGAGAAAGATAAAAGCTTGCAAGTCGCCATTGTCTAAGGTTGAGCTTCCTGTCGAGCTGAGCGGAGAGGTCTCGGGTGGTGTCCAGGCAGAACTGTCTGGTCTGGAGCCCTGCTTCCAGTACATGTGGGTTTTAGGTTACCGGGACCCAAGGATCTCCGGCAAACGTCAGCCCACAGTGAGGAACCTCTGCACTTGGTAGGAGCTGGCAGGTGCGAGTCTTTGGACCTCTCTAAGTCCCTTGCTATAAAAACTAAAACTGTACCCTGGGCCATAGTGGTGCATGGCTTTGATCCCAGCACTCGGGAGGTAGAGGCAGGTTGATCTCTGAGTTTGAGGCCAGCCTGGTCTGTAAAGTGAGTTCCAGGACAGCCAGGGCTACACAGAGAAACCCTGTCTTGAAAAACAAAAACCTAAGACATTTTCAAAGTCTGTCATTTCACGCCCAAATACTGGCTTTATGATAAGGAAGTAGCATGGAATAGATGGATGGATTTAAGCAACATAAACCTGAGTGGAAATCCTGCCTAGTTCTTCAATCTGAGCTTCTGTTTTCTTAAAGCTGCAAAGTAACTGTATGAGGTGACTCCAAGGCTTACAAAAGCCGGGACAGTAAATGGAGCTGGTGGTGTGGGTAGGCAGAGAGTTGGAGACCATGAAAAGAATCCCTCTATGCAAGCCATGCAAAGTGAGGTGGGGAATGCATGGATGGTAATGGGAAGCCCATCTCAGGCCAAGTGAGTGAGTGGCGTGGGCAAAGCAGGGCACAAGGAGGAGGGACCCTGTGGTCCTGAGGGGCAGACGGCTCACCCCTAAAAGAAACAGCACATCAGAGGAAGAGCTACTCTTGTGTCACATGGCATTTGAAGCGGGTACCAGTGGTAGCCGGATTTTCAGTGTAAAAGTTGCAGGCCAGCGTGACGGCCTATTGGGAAAAAGTGCTTGCCACTAAACCTGACAACCTGAGTTTGGTTCCCAGGACCCATAACGTGGAAGGAGAGAATCGCCCTCTGCAAACTGTTTTCTGACCTTCACGTCCGCACCCCACCCCCACATTCACCAGAGAGGGCACACACATATGAAAACTTAGTTTTTTATGAAAGTTCTGGGAGCTGGGAGAGATGACTCAGTGGTTAAGCACAGTAGCTGCTCTGGCAGAGGATCCAGGTTCAGTTCCCGGCATCTACATTTTGCCTCACACACACCTGCAACACCAGTTCTAACGGATCCGATGCTTGCTTCTGGCCTCTGAGAGCACTGTACTGTACACACACCATGCACAGACATACATGCAGGCAAAACACCACACACACATGAGAATAAATATCAAAACAAACAAAAGCAAGACTTGGGCTGCAATATACAGCATGGAAAGGGCCAGGACCTAAGGAAAGGCAGATGTCCTGGGCCAGGGAGTCCATGAAGCTGGAAAAAAGAGAGACCAGGGCTGGCCACTCATCCACGGCTGCTCCGTCTGCTGCTCCCAGCAGCACTGTGCTCTGTGTCTGAGGCCAGTGTAGGCTCTTGGTCTAGAAGGAGCCTGTGAAGTCCCTTGGTCTACCTCAAAAAAGGATGGGTTTGGACTTGCTTAGAAGGTGGAGGGCCGGGCAGGGAGGCCAGCATTCACTGCAGCTTCCTTCCTGCCTGGTGGCTGGCTGGGTGCCCTGAGCATGCCCTCAGATGACCTGTGTGCTGGGACTGGTTCCATGGCCAAGAGCAGTTAGGTTTAGGCTTGTGTGTGTGTGTGTGTGTCTGTGTGTGTGGTGTCTGTGTGTGTCTGTGTGGTATGTGTGTGTGGTGTGGTGTGTCTGTGTGGTGTATGTGGTGTGTCTATGTGGTGTGTGTCTATGTGTGGTATCTGTGTGGTGTGTGTGATGTCTGTGTGTTTCTGTCTCTGTGTTTCTGTGTGTGTGTGTGTGTGTGTGTGTGTGTGTGTATTTTGAAGCTGGGATTCTGCTGTCCCATCTGTAGGCTCTTGCTTTCCCAAGTGTTCGCCTGCAGGGAATCCACCCCAAGCTCTGTGCCTCTTCTCAGTTCAGACATTAAGGGTGCCAGGTAAGTAGACACCGAGAGGCAAAGGCCACAAGCTGGCCCATAGTGGAGCTGGAGACGTGGCTCAATGGCTGAAACCATTTTTGGTTTTGCAGAGGCACTGGCTTTGATTGCCAGCACACCATGCACGCACATGCACGCGCAGAGCACACACGCCCGTCTCACGACCTCGCAGAGCCCCAGCTCCGAGGGAGGGACCTGGTGCACCTCTTTTGACCCCCAGGGCACCACACATGATGTGGTGCACATGAACTCATCTTTTAAAAATCTTCTTAAAAATAAAGAGTTTTAAAAGCAGAGCCACACGAGGCCTGATGGCCAGCCAGCGCACTCCATCCTGAGCCGCCTAATGCCACACTCAAGTGTGGGAAGCTGTGGCAGCACGCACAGCCCCTTTGCAAGTCCCGGGGCATGCCGGGGCTTGCAGTCTCCTGTAAGAAGGGGTTATTCAGGCACTGTCTTTACTATGGAGTCCGCGCTTGGATGTTCTGTGGGTTGTCAACGTGAACAATCCCAGAATGTCTGCTTTTGTCCAGTGTCGATGACTGGTGTACCTTTGGAGACAATCCAGGCTTAGCCTCACACTAATGGGTAAAGAATTGCCATGGGTTTCCTCCTTGATCATATTTTTGTAGAAATAGCAAATTTCTAACTAGCGTATTAACCAGGATTAGTCCCAAAGAGGCTGCTGTTGCCCAGAACTCTTTCCAGGGTTCTTTTGGAGGCAGCCTGTGGGTCCCTGTAGAGTCAGGCCGAGCTTACCATTCAACCAAGACATGTCACGTGGCTGTGTACCAGGCACTGGAGTCTGATGGATAGCAGGACACATGAATGTCACAAGTGACATCTTAACTTTAAAAAAAAGTCTTACCTACGCTTAACTATACTGTCTTGTCCCATGTCTCTCAGATTTATTTTTGACTGCTTTCTAAAATTATGCTCTCCTCCAAAGCATAGAGAATAAAATGATTGATTGGGAATATTCAGAAAACTGTAACTCAGACAAAAGCAATCTCAAAAGAGGAATCCCTGACACATCTTCAGCTATGGAAGATTCTCTCCCAAGGACAGGATTTGGATAAGAATATTTATTTGAGGACCTGTTTAAAATGCAAAAGTACATTTTCATGAGTACGAGTTTGAGTTCTGGAAACCAGCCACTTTTCATAGTAGGAATGACCAAATGGCCTGACCCAACCCAGATCTGTTGGCTCTTGTCCACTGCCATGAGCCCTCTAGCTAGGACTGCCCCAGGACACATGAGTGACAGCACCTGCCTAAGGTACAAGATTGACAGAACTTAAGAAGAAATCCATGTTTGCATAAGTTCCCATGTTGCCAAGGATATTCCATTGATCGGAGAAAATTGCTGACACCCAGATTTCCAGACTCTAAAAAGAATATTCTATACACTTTGTGACATTAATACTTTCTTCCCTTATGCTCTCCTTGAACGTCTCCTTGCAGCAGGCGTTAAACTCTCCCATTTTGTAGACACACAAAAGCTGAGGCTCAGTTAGGCAGTTCATCTACAGCACATAGCCAGAACAATGTTCAGCTGAGCTTGAAAGCTGCAGCCTGAAGGGGCCTACATGCCCACCCCAACTGGCAGCCACTGCTGGCTTCTAGCCTGGCTGACATGGAAGACTGTCCCCTTAGCTCAGAACATGACTGGATGTGACCAGGAACACCACGAGGCGGTGCATTCTAGTCCTTTCGACCAGGATCTGGGGTGGGGCCTCCGCATTGGGGTTCTGGTGGGTTCCATGAAATCTCAGTCACTCTGTTAGACCAATGAGAATTTGCTTCCTTCTTTGAAAAAGGCATTTGAAAAAGTGCTCTACTTGTCATTGTGTGTGTGTGTGTACATGTGATATATGTACATGTTCATATGTTCACGTGTGTGTATGCACATGGATACTCATGTGTAGAGAGGCCACAGAGGCCAGTGTCAGATGCCTTCCTCAGTCATGTTCCGTTTTAGTTTTTTGTAGCTTTGGCTGTCCTGGAACTCTCTATAAAAGACTGGCCCCACCTCATGAAGCTCTGCCTGGCTCTGCCACCGTGCCCCTTCCCCCAAGTCTGGGATCAAAGGCAGTTGCCACCGTGCCCCTCCCCAGTCTGGGATCAAAGGCAGTTGCCACCGTGCCCCTCCCCAGTCTGGGGTCAGAGGCAGCTGCCACCGTGCCCCTCCCCCAAGTCCGGGATCAAAGGCAGTTACCACCATACCCACTTTCTGTCTTGTTTCTTTTTTTTTAAGAGTTGTTTTTACATGCGTGCATACATGCGTGCATACGTGTGTGTGTGTATGTGTGCATGTGTGTGTGTGTGTGGAGGGCGGCAATACATGTAGAGTTGGTTCTCTCCTTCGACCTTCACAGAGGCTCCAGGGAGAGAACTTCCGTTACCAGGCTCGTGCAGCAAGCACAGCACCTTTACGCGCTGAGCCACCTCGCTGGTCTCCTTTTATGTGTGTGATTAAAAGTGACAACTCACAGAATGAAAATACTTATTTTCTTTTTCTTTTCTCTTTTCTCACACAGGGTTTCTCTGTGTAGCCCTGGCTGTCCTGGACTTGTTTTGTGGACAAGGCTGGCCTCAAATTCACAGAGATCCAGCTGCCGCTACCTCCCCAATGCAGAGATTAAAGGTGTGCACCGCCATGCCCAGCTATATTTTCCTTTTTAAAATAGTTTTATTTTTTCTTTGCCGGGCAGTGTGGTGCATGCCTTTCAAGGATCCAGCAGTTGTTCAGCCCACAAGGCTGGATGTCTCAGCTGGTCTTCAGTATATGCCAGAATCCTGAAGAAGTACACTCTAGTGCCAGGGGAAGGAATGGACTTGCCATCAAGAACAAGCAGACGAAGAAAGAAGCCTAGTTGATGTCCCTTATATGCCAGCAGAAGGTGCGGCCCTGATTAAAGGTGCATCTTCCAACCTAATCCCGAGTAAGCCTTTAATCCTAGCACTTGGAGGCAGAAGCAAGTAGAGGTCTGTGAGTTCGAGGCCAGCTTGGTCTACAGAGCTAGTTCCAGGGCAGCCAAGGCTACACAGAGAAACCCTCCCTCAAAAATGAGATGAAGATAGATGGATGGTTAGATGAAGAGAGAGACAGACAGACAGGCAGACAAGATACTTTGCCTTTGTTGGGCATGGTGATGCCCACCTTTAATCCCAGTGCTTGGGACAAGGCAGGCGGACCTCTGCATCCAACACCAGCCTAGTCTACAGAGCAAGTTCCAGGACAGCCAGAGCTCTACAGAGAAATGCTTCTTGAAAAAAAAAAATCAAACCAAACCAAACAAGCCTATAGAATCAACCAACCTGGGCTCGTAGAGGCTCACAGAGACTGGACCGACAATCAGGGAGCCAGCTTGGGATAAACCTAAGCCCTCTACACATACGTTAACAGTTGTGTAGCTTGGTCTATGTGTGGGAATCCAAACAGTGGGAGCAGGGCCTATCTCTGACTCTGTTGCCTGACTTTGGGCCCCTTTCCTCCTGCTGTGTTGCCTTGTCTCTCCTTAATAGAGACAGTGCCCAGTCTTACTGTGACCTGATATCCATGGGAGGCATGCCCTTTTCTGAAGAGAAATAGAGGAGGAATGAATGGTGGGGGAGTCCAGGAGGAAAAGAGGAAACTGCAGTTGGGAATATGTATATATACATACATGTATATGGAGATTTTTAAGGTTGTTTGTGTGTGTGTGTGTGTGTGTGTGTGTGTGAGTGCACTCATGCATGCACACATGCCTTCATTTGCATGCAGGTATCTTTGTAAGTCATAGAAGAGCATCAGAAGCCCTGGAGCTGGATTCCAGGAATTGTGAGCTGTCCAGTATGGCTGCTGGAAATTGAATTCAGGTCTTCTGCAAGAGCAGCCTGCACTCTTTCTGTTTGCTTGCTTTTGTTTTTCCAGACAGGTTTTCTCTGCACAGCCTTGGCTGTCCAGACCAGGCTGGCCTCGAACTCACAGCGACCCACCTGCCTCTGCCTCCCTGAGTCCTAGGATTAAAGGCCTGCACTAGCATGCCCAGCTTCAGTCTGCATTCTTAAGGGCTGAACCATTTCTATCTCTACAGCCCACTAACATTTCTCTTTCTCCAGGTGTACCATCACTGAGAAGATTATAAACCTGTATATACTTCTGGGAAGTAAGTTAATAATGCTTAGCAATACCTTAAAAATATTTCATATCTTCTAAGTGCCTACACTTCCAAGAAAGTGGTACATAAAAATCTAGGTATGTGATTCCTCATGGAAGATCTATTTATAACCCCAAACCTCCAGAAACCCAAATGTTCAATATTAAAGAACAATGAAAAATGTAAAACAATTATGGAATACGAATGCATTGGAGTATGATACAGCTATTATATTTTACTAATTACACCTTCATTGTTCCTTCTTGTTTCTTTTCTGGCGTTCTTTTCCTTCTTACCTGTTAGATCTGTTCATTTGTTCAATAAACCTTTAATCTTTTAATTTAGGCTGTTGATGTAAAGTAGGATATGATTGTATACTTAAAATATTACCTACTCAGGTAGGTAGCCAGCCCATTTTCTTCTGTGTATCTCACTGAATCAGTGCCTGTTTACATGGAAACAATTTGTCTGGTTAAGTAAGAATATTTCTCTGGACAAAGAAACAGTTTGTCTCCTTCAGAATGATCAAAACTGTGCTACTTTAACAATATACATTCTTTAACTATCACACACAGATAATATCGGTGCTCCCTACCTTTGTAGAACAAAACACCTGACAAAGCAGACAGTGTGCCACCAAAGACTGCCCCTCCTCTACACTAAGCATAACACAACTCTGTTTCTATTCTAAATCTAAAAATAAGGTCGGGCTGCTCTGCAAGCATGAGGACCCGAGCCAGGATCCACAGCACCCTGTGAAAAGCTTTAGAGGGAATGCACCTGGAATTCCAGGGTTGGGGACAGAGAGAAGAGGATCTTGGGGATTTGCCTGGCCAGCTTCTCTAGCCAATCAGTGAGTTCCAGGTTTAGCAAGAGACCCTGTCCCAAGCAGGGTGATTGACTAGGTATAGACTTACCCTCCACATAAAGAAATTATTTGCATTTTATCTGATGTTCAAATTCAATTGAATATATTTTTATTTGCTGTAATCCTGAAGTTTGTGCCTGTGTTGACACTGGTGCCCATATCCAAGAAGCTTATGCAGGAAGCCACCTCCTGGCATTCCTCATAAAGCAATTTACCCGCTTGTTCCAGAGAAGGCTCTTGGCCAAGGGAAGCCTTCTTCTTATGCCCCAGAAGCCTTTTTGAGCCTGCACTGTATTTCCTGCTACAGCAGTGAGCAGCATTGGCTCCACCAAGCCCTCCAGCAAGGTCACAAGCTGCTTCTGGGCCCTTTTCACCTTTCCCTCTTAGCAGCCATGAGGTTCCCTGTGGGTGTGTGGATCTGGACAGGACTGCTAGGCAGTATGGCCCACTGCAGAGTACTGTTTGGGTAGCCAATCTCTTACTTCTCCTGTGACCTCTTTATGCCTTTGACATCCTGCTCTTGTTTTACAGATTTTGATTCATTAATAATTCTATGCTTTCCCACAGGTAATATTAAAATTCACATTGTATTGTGATCTGGAACGCCAGGGGTTATAGCCTAGTCTTGTCAACATTAATTCAGTCCTATGGAAGTCATCAGTAGGCATGGCAACATGGGCAGATGACTTTTCTCCCTGACCCAGAACATGGAGAGTATGGCGACAGGACACAACGTCTCTCCCAGGAACAGTGCCATCTATGACTGGATTCCTTGGTGTGAGCACTTTTGTTTCGCTTGTTTGTTTCAAGACAGAGTTTCTCTGTGTAACCTTGGCTGTCTTGGAACTTGCTCTGTAAACCAGGCTGGCCTTAAACTCAGAGACCCGCCTGCCTCTGCCTTCCAAGTGCTGGGACTAGAGGAGTTCGCCACCACCTCTGCTGATGTAAGCACTCTTGGACGCTCCCTTCCCAGTTCAGTGAGGAAGGCCCTTGTTCTTTTGAGGTCCAACTTCATGCTGGGCGGGGGTGTGTGTGTGTGTGAGGTGGGCACCAATTCCCTGAAGATCAACTTCTATCTAGCTCAGCTTTTGATCAGCAGTGATGGAGCCTGCTGAGACGCTGGCCTGCTGGCTCTCAGTGGGGGCCTGCTTCAGATCCACGGCCCATGCTTGGAGAAGCAAGAATCTGACACTCACTCCTGGCTGGCTGCATTGCCTTCCAGACACTGAGGAGGTCTGCACTGCTGAAATCTAAAAGGCCAGAGTCAAATGCATTTTGACCCATGTCTGTGAGGTAGGGAATCACATAGTGAGAGAGAGAGACAGGCTGGGGTACAGTGAGCAGAGAGCCTGAGAGAGGAGCCAAGTCCAGGACAGCTTGGAGTGGGGTGATGCAACCTAGTTTTGATTGACTGTAAAAAGAAGGGAGGCACTTAGGGAGGCACTGCCTCACCTCACACCCAGCCCCTGGCCATTGGTATGTGCTAGTTCTTTAGTAATACACAGTGTTTTCATTGACCATTGATATGTGAATGCTGGTTGCCATGGTTACCTTACAGTCAAACCACTGTAAGGTCATTTCTCTGTGAGGCTGGAAAAGGAGTCAAGGGATTAGCCCAGGATGGTAGGGTGGAACAGTTGAGTGCCTATGGTATACCAAGGTCTGAGAGAGGGCCTTGCCACAGGGTGGCTCATTTGGTCACTCTGCAATGATCTATCATTAGTGCCATCTTTGTGGATGGGAAGTGGGGTGTTACTTACCTTGCACAGTCACAAACTAACACCCCAAAGATCCAGGATGGGCACTCAGATCTTGGGGAAGCATCTCCATGTACAGGAGAAGGGGTGATGTCATAGGTGGGCATGACCACTGCCTGGGAAGCATGGGTCTTCCGGAGCTGCAGGACTGGCGTTCCTGCACCGCGACGTCCCTGAGAGTGTGGCTCAGAGGGACCTCGGATATAAAAAGATTGATATGTTTAAGTCTCAAGACAGACAGACAGTCTTCTACTTATAGAAGCTGGGGCAGGGACAGCGTGGAGACCAGATCACCGTGGGAGCAAGTGGTTTTGTGTCAAGTCCTTTCACATACAGGCAGGTAAGGGATGGTTCAACAGGCTAAAGCTCTTACCTGACAACTTGAATTGAGCTCCAGAACCCCACAAAGTAAGTAAAGAATGGACTCTGAAAATTTATTGTCTGACCTCCACTCATGTACCATGACACACGTGTGCCTGTTTTTACACACGTGTAAAAATCATTGTACCCTGGCCTTGAACTCACAGAGATCCCTCTGCCCCTGCCCCTGCCCCTGCCGGGATCAGTGGTGTATGCCACCATTGCCTGGCAAATGTCACCATTTTTATGTGATGCATACTTTTTCCCTATCTAACTCTCGCACATACACACACACTTCTTTTTCTTTTTAAATGAGTTTTCTTTCAGAATGCTTGCAGGAGGTGGAGGTAGGTGGATCAAAAGTTCAAAGTAATCCACAGTTACATGGCAAATTCAAGGTCAGCCTGAGGTACAAGAGACCCTGTCTCAAAAACAACAACAAACCAAACAGAAAAATTCAGACCTGTTAGGAGGGTTCAGCCTTGATGTTTACCCAGAAGCAGCCCATAGCCCCTGATCCAGCCGGTTTGCTCCCCCTGCATAGGTGTGGCCTATGGGTACCCGCTCCTCCCTGGGTCTGTCTGTGGACCTGTCTCTCAGGTGCCTCAAATCAAACGCATCCAGGCTGGCCTCAGCACTTTGTTCCTCCTCTGGGCCCCTTGGTTTGTCCAGTCGGTCTCTGTGCTGTGACTTTTCTCTGTTCTCTAAACCTTTCATCTTTCTTTCCACCCCTTCCTCCACACTCCCCTGCCCCCACCTAGATTTTTGCTACAGCCTCTGAGCCAATCACTCTGCTTCCCTCGTGTCACCCCACCCTAGGGCAGCCTCCATCCAGCAGCAGCAGCCAGCAGCAGGCTATGCTGTGTCCTGCCCACAGCGGGTAAGACAGGCAGGCCTCCTGTGATGACTGGTGTGCTTGGACCTAGTCTCAGGACTTGTCAAAGGCTTCCTCAAGTGTCACCAGAGCTTAACCAGAAAGGATGAGTGGGAGGTCAAGGCAGAGGCAGGAAACCTCTAAACCTTGTTTTAGAGGTTGCAGCAGGCAAGCTTCTGGTGTCTCATACACCCTGAGCCCTTCTCTCTGCTGGATTCTCTGTCCACAGGCCGATTTCTACTGAGCTTGCCTGTGGCCACTCACCTCTTCCACCGTCTTTCCCCTTAACCCAGCTTTCTTTCCCTGCAGTCCAAATCTCTGAGGCTGTTCTAGTACAAGGAATAAGGAATTAGAAAAGTCCATGAGAGTGGGATCTCCATTACGCACCCCTAGGAGGGAGCAGTGTCCTGGGGCGGAGTAGGATGAATCCTCACACATCACTACACAGCTTCCCTGCGCAGCAGCCACCAGAGCCATCAGCCACAACATAGTCCCCGCTCCTCAGGCACACAGCCAGAGTGTACTTACCGCACTTCCCTCCCTGTGACCTGCACTGGTCAGTGAGATGAAAGCAGAAGCAATGGCAGTCGCTTCGAGGCAAAGCTTTAAGGGCCTGTGCGCCAGGTTAAGGAAAGATACGTTCGCTTGCAGTAGCCCGGGTTACTGGAGGCTGTGGAAACAGGGCTCCCACTACCGTGTACCCGCAACGTACATGTGTGTGTGTACATGCCATGGGACTCACGTGGAGGTCAAAGGGTAACTTTTGAAAGTTGGTTCTCTCCTTCCTCTATGAGGAACCTGCGGCTCAAATTCAGATCATAAGGTGTGACAGCACATTCCTTTATCCGTGGAGCCATCTCGCTGGCCCAGAGGATATACTGCGTGTGTGTGTGTGTCTGTGTGTGTCTGTGTGTGTGTCTGTGTGTGTACGTGCGTGCGCGCTTATGTGGAGGCTAGAGGTTGACATCAGATTTTTTTTCTATCACTCTCTACTTATTTTTAAGACTAATTTTTAAAAATTATGTGCATGCAGGGGAGGGAGTGTGCGGACAGGTACCTATGGAGGACAGAAGAGGGCATTGGATCCTGGAGCTGGAGCTACTAGTAGTTGTGAGCAGCCAGGTGGTGGTGGCTCACACATTTAATCCCAGTACTCAGGATGCAGGGGCAGGGGAATCTCTGAGTTCCAGGACAGCCAGGACTACACAGAGAGTCCTGTCTCAAACAAACAAACACATTAAACAAACAAGCAGTTGGGAGAAGCCCGAGCATGGGTGCTGGGAACTGAACTCTGGTCCTCTGCCAGAACCTCAAGAACTGCAAGTGTCTTAATGCTAAGCCATCTCTAGCTCCTTCACCTTGTGTACTGAGGCAGGGTCTCACTGATTTGAGGCTCACTGATTGGCTGGGCTTGTTGTTCTGTCTTTGTTGCTCCCAGTGCTGGGGTTATGGGTATGTAAGTTTTCGCACGGGTGCTGGGGCTCCAAAGCCAGGTCCCACGCTGCACAGCAAGCACTGGACCTAAGAGCCACCTTCTCCCCCAAGCAACACGCATTCATCATGTGACATCATAGCACTGTTCACTACTTTAGCATCATGGAATTGGTTTCTCCTAGCAACATAACTGATTTTGGCAGTCAAACTGGGGGACACCCAAGCCTTTACCCATGTTAAGCATTTGTCAGTCTGGTCCTGAATCAAGCAGAGCCCCTATCCTTTCCAGACCCCTCCACCTCGACAGTTTCCAAGTGATTTCACCTCTGCCATTCTCCTTGCTTATTTTATTCAACTCAAATTCAAAATGTAGTCACAAAACGTGTTATGAAGAGCAAAGGCTTGGGCTGGAGAGATGGCTCAGAGGTTAAGAGCGCTGGCTGCTCTTCCAGAGGACCTGAGTTCAATTCCCAGCACCCAAACCACATGGTGGCTCACAACCATCTCTAATGTGATCTGATGCCCTCTTCTGGTGTGCAGGCACAGATGCAGCCAGAATACTATGTAATAAGTAAATCTTAACAAACAAAACAAACACAAAGGCAGGAGCTAGGTAGATGGCTCAGTGATTAAGAGTGCTGGCTGCTCCTACAAAGGACCTGGGTTTGGTTCCCAGCACCCACAATGTGACCCCCAACTTCTGTAACCCCAGCTCTGGGACATCGGATGCCCTCTCCTAGCCTCCTCAAGCACCAGGCACATACATTCATGGAAACAGTTGCAATGAGTAAATATGTTAAAATTATCTTTGAACATTAAATCCATAGGCCACAAGCATAGTCTAGAACCTCACACACACCATGACCCCATAAACCCCACCAGTGAGCTCACACACATCCCATGCTCCATAAAACCAACCAGTGAATCCACCTCTTTCCAAAAGTCGTTGTTGGTGTTATGTTAGCCCTCCTGTGATAAGCAGGACTTGGACTGTAGAACAGTTCCTGCTACTCAGTAATCAAACGACTCCTTCAAGCCCCAGAAACTTTATCTTTAAAACAATAAAAAGTACCATGCCATTCAAAAAGGAAAGTAACATTTCTGTCTGACCCACTCTACACACAGAACAATGTGTGTGGAGGTGCTCCAAGTGGGGAAACTCCATGCAGATGCCAGCTGATTATAGTTTTGTTGTTTTAACAAATACATGACCAAGGACTGGGAAGATGGCTCAGTAGCTAGGACACATGCTGCTCTTGTAGAGGACCAGGTTGGATTCCCAGCAGCACGTGGTGACTCCCAGTGTTCTGTAACGCCAGCTCCGGGGGTCACCTTGGACAGCAGGCACACACACAGTGCACATACGTATATGTAGAAAAAATACTCATAAAACCAAATCTTTCAGAAGAAAACAAAAACAAAAAACACACCCCCAAAACCAAATACGTGACCAAACACAGCCCCCCCAACCAGGCGCTTGACATGCAAGCCTGGGGATCTCAGTTCAAGTCTCAGAATCAACATTTAAGAAAGTAGGAGAAACCCAAGCAAGCCCAGGGCCTGCACTAAAAACCGCATTCACCAAATCAGCCAGACTCGCCACATAAGGAGGGCCTCTTCCGAGGCTGATCACATTAAGCGCTTGCAGGCTGGGCAGTTCCCTGTCGTTTCTTTTCAGTCTTTACGGTCTTATTTTATTGGGGCACCCACGCCAGGGCGCACATGTGGAAGTTGGGGACTCACCGTCATCCGGTGATGCTGCTTGTCTCTTCCGCTTGGTCCTGTCGGCTTCACTTCACCAGCGGAGCTTCGGCCCACACCCAGAAGTCACCCTGTCACCCTCCAGGGCCTTACAGCGCTTTCGCTTGGCAAGTGGCATTCCTGTCCTGGTCCAGCCTGCATGGCAGCTGCAGCAGGTCTGACCCTCCTCTGGAGCACACTTGCCAACAGGACTCCGTTCTCGCTCGAGGGGCCAGCCCGGCCAGCTCACAAAGGGCGGGCCTGACACTCTCTAAGTGCCTCAGGGCCAGGCCCGCCCTCTGCTAAACTTTCTTCCTAGCTGCTTGCTCAAACCCAGAGCTTCCCGAGACTTGCCGACAGCAAGCCATTAAGCCTGATGTCCTGAGTTCAATGCTCAGAACTCACAAGGTAGAAGCAGAGAATGGACTCTCACAAAGTTGTCCTCTGACCTCCACACGTACACTTACGGCATGTGTGTGCCCACATAGAAAAACACATAATAAGTGAATACATATTTTAAAAGAAACTGACAAGTGAAAGTGTTTGTTAAAAGATTGCTGGGCCAGACCGGAAGTGTTTCTGATGAAGTACGTTAGGGTGAACTGGAGCATAGCTTCTCAATGTTCCCAGAGACAGGGCTGCTGCAGCTCCGACGGCTGCTATCCAGGAGCAGAACTCATGGCTTTCCTCAGCTGCTCATCTGGCCTGAGCATGGTGGGAACAAAGCCACAGTCCAGAAGCCTGGAAAGCCCAAGGCACAGAACTGAGCATCTTGGATCCCATTTGAGGCACCCCTGAAGGATTTGGGCAGTTTGGACACTAGTTGGAGAAGAAACTTGGAAGTCTATGCGCCGTTAGTGTTTCTGGGATATGTCATTGGTTGGCACTATTGATCTGTCTCTCCTTTCTCCAGCATATGCTGATCGGGTGCCAGGTCATCAGAGGTGACAACGGAGAAAGAACAGTGTGGTCCTGGCCCTTCAGAGCTGGTCTGGTGACAAGAAAGGAAGCTGCAAATAGTTATAACACTGATTACTGTTCTCTGGGCGGGGGTGGGGATGGGGTGAAGGGTGGGAGGAACCCTGACATCTGAGTTACTAGAACCTTCTCAGAAGAATGGGCATTTATGCGCAGACCTAAAGGGTTTCGAGAAGATGGAAGGGGTCTGTTGTTGAACTCATTTGTAGTAGATGAGCCGCGCCTGCTTGGAAGGGGCCATCAAGATCCAGCTGTGGACTGCTGACATTCCTCATAAAAGTTGGGTGGGGGGTTATTGGCCCCTCACCTGAGCTTAAGCCCTCCTCCCAGCTGTTTGTTAGTTTTGCCCTAATTGCAAAAGGGAGGTGCTAGAGTCTATAGGCTGATAAAATCGACAGAAGCGGTCTCCCTTCATGTGACTGTCGGTGAAGAGCAGCTGCTCCTTTGGGGTCATTTATGTTCCTGCCAGTAACTCCTCGACAACTTCTGTAAGTCAGTCCAATACACTCATGGGCTTCTGGGATAAACCTTGGTGTAACTGTCTGTGCTTTGGTTTGTTGTTGGGACCTTAGGAGGAGGGCCTAAACTTTTATTTCTCCCCAGGGAAGGAATTCTTGAAACAGGGTAGTAGGGATGAAGCAACAAAACAAATGGGATTTAAAGTTCCAGAGAGAAAAGTGAAGAGGCAGGCTTGCCGGGTAGCTCTCCTGCCTCACCAGGCTTGGTTGCCCTTGAGCTGATGTGCCCCCAGGCTCATTCTGCCATCTCTTTGCTCTCACCTCCCCACCCCTGAGCTCCCCCACATCTGAGGTCTGCTTACAAACTGGGCAGCCAGGCTGCCTCTGCTCCTCTCCACGGTTGGCCGCAGGCATCCCCGAATTCTTTCCCGGCAGACAACACACACCAGCATTCCCTCAGGTTACCTAAACCAGTTACCTGAAGGGTGCAGAATAAACCGGTTAACTGTTGCCGCCCGTTACCTAGGCAAATCAGAAGGTGCTGGGCACTGCTTTTGAATCCACAAGGTAGTAACGGAGAATGCTTAATTCACAGCGTTGCTCAGTGGGTAACAATGAGTCTTTTGTTACTCAGTGAACCCCATATTAAGAACTGTATTTGGATTCTCTTAGAGATGGTGTGTACCCAGCTGAAGATGCCTAAGCTATTTTCTCCGCCCGGTATCCAGCCCGTTTATCGAAAAGGCAAACTAAAGGAGGAAGGCAAATTGCATTATCACGTGTGGAACCACTTAAGAGACACGAAACATTTTAATCGTTCACCTGTTTTTGTTGTCCGTGTGCCCCAAGTCCACAGCTTCTGCATATTGTACATTCTACTCTTCCCTGGTCAGAAGCTTTTGGGTACTTGCGAAGGCGATGGTAGGAAATAGGTGTTGCAGCCGGGTTCACACCCACCCACCCGCAGCTGCCAAGCTGGCCGGTGGAACAGGTCGTCAAATACAGGCGTGCCAGAGGGAAGTCCCATGCAACTCCCGCTGCTTCAACTTAACTGCCCGGGGCTTTCTGGACAGCGATCGCTGTGTGAGATCAGTTAAACACGCACCGTACACACCCTCACACACACCACACACACACACACACACCACACACACACACACACACACGCGCACACACACACACACACGCAGGCACGCACAGTCTGCCGAATGCTCTTTTTCCAGTTCTGGATGAGTTGTTAGCTTTAGCCTGAGAGGACGCCTGAGCACCGCCCAAACTGGTCAGGCTAGTCCACCCATGGCTGTTTCTGCCAGGACTTGCCCATGTGTAGGGAGGGTACAGACTTACCTTTCTCCACAGCAACCCGGGTAGGTGGAAAGCAGCTGTGGGCACTAGCCTGGCACGCAGATCAGATGGGTGGAGTTGAATTAATCTAACCTGGAATTTCAACTTGGCCAGTAACAACAGGTGAGGGGAGGAGGAGAAGCGACGCGAAGAAATGGACAGCTTGGCAAATGAGAAACATTTTGTCTCGTCCCTTACCCCCTGCCTGGAACACAACCCAGGGTGACTTTTTTCAAAGTGTCTGCGACCTTTAGGCCTCGGGGGTGACTTGGGCCCTCGGAGACTGACAGAGCCCATCCCGAACCTGCCTAGGTTCCTCTCCGTGACGTGCCCCTTCCCTCTCTTCTGGGAGGCAGGGCGGGGGTCTCGATTCGTCTTTGTTTTGGATGCTATTAGCCCGAGCGTCGCGCCCGGGAGGCTGGCGACGGCAGGGCCCTGGGGTCGGCTGGGGCAGGGCACTTGGCTGTGACCCGCACGCGGATGCCATGCAGCGGGCGCTCGTTCTCTGCCTTCGGGGACCCCCCTTCCTGCCGGTCAGGCCGCCCCGGTGCGCCAACGCGGGCGTCCCCTATTGTCCTGCCTCGGCCTGGAGACGGGCGGCCGAGGAGGAGAAGGGGTCGGTCGGGCTCGGGGCTGCCGGGCGAGCGTGGGGCAGTCCCGGGCACGCAGGGAGTGGCAGGAAGTGGGGACACCCGGGCGGCTGGGCCGAGGGCCTAGCTGGGAGCTCCGCGCCCCGCCCCTCCAGCTCGGGCCGCGGCCGCCGGAGGGCAGGGACGGGCCAGCCCGCGGGGAGAGCGGCGCCCGGGGCCGGGAGCCGGGGAGGGGCGCTGCAGGTGCAGATCCGGCCGGCCCGCGCCGCCCGCGCCCGGCGCTCCGCTCCGCTCTGCGCGGCCCCGGCCTAGCGGCCAGCCTCGGCGGGCCCGCACGTGCGCGCCCTCCCGGGCGGGGGAGT
>NW_026596240.1:12649852-12715693 GCF_907164565.1 Psammomys obesus | reverse complement strand
CCTCCGCCGTGGCCCTCGGGGCTCCGGCTCCTGGGCGCGGCGAGGTGGCGGCGCGGGACTCCCCGCGGGCGCGCCCCCACCTCCAGGCCGCCCGGGGCGCCGTCCGCTGCAACGAGCGAGCGAGCCTCTGCAAACTTTATCTTCCAAGCTCTGTGCCCTCGGGGAAGGCGCTGTGTCCCCGGAGAGGGACTGCGCTTGGATCTTAGTAAAACTCACAAGCTAGTAGAAGACGCGGGTGGGTGGAGGGTGAGGGGTGCACAGAGCAAGTTTCTCCGAAACCCCACCTTGAGCGCCCTTGTTTCTCTCGAACGCCTTGTCCACCCCCACCCCACCTCTGGCGCCCTGCACCTCCATCTGAGGTTTTAAGGGACTTTGTTTGACGCAGACCCTGGGCCCCCCATTTTCTCTCTTCCCAGAAGCAGGAAGAGATAACACGTGAAAGTTGTCCCTGAACCCCGAGTGATGTGCTTCCCCTTTCTGTGTCTTTTCCCCCCCTTCAGGCAGTTTAGTCTTCATCATCCTGACCCAGGGAGGGAGCCGTGTCAGGAGGGAAACTCCACACCCTAATCTGCCTCGCCGCACACCCGCTGGCTCACCTCATGCCTGAGCCCCGGGTGGCTGAGGGTGAAGAAGCCTCCCAGCCAAGATGAAACTCTCCCTGGGGGCAGCTGCTGCTACTGTCTTGCCCCGGATCCTGGGGCGCTGCAGCTGGGAGACTGATTCTGGAAGGAGCCCTGTGAGCCGGCTGCAGAGGAGGTGAAGAGGGTTTGAGAAGAGGCACCCATCCCAGAGGCGGAAGCTCCTTGCCTTCACCCCTGTAGACTGGTTTAGGAGAGAAGGACCTGTTGGCATTGGCAGGCAGCAGGAGACTGGACAGTAGTTTAACCGGGCACCTATGCCCCTCTCCCTGGCAACGGCAGCGTCATGAGCCAGTTTCAGGTGCCCTTGGCGGTCCAGCCGGACCTGCCAGGCCTTTACGATTTCCCCCAGGGCCAGGTGATGGTAGGGGGCTTCCAGGGGCCTGGACTTCCAATATCTGGGAGTGAGACCCAACCGCGAGGGGGTGGAGATGGGCGAAAGAAAAGAAAGCGATGTGGGGCCTGTGAGCCCTGCCGGCGGCTGGAAAACTGTGGGTCATGCACCAGCTGCACCAACCGCCGCACACACCAGATCTGCAAGCTCCGCAAGTGTGAGGCGCTGAAGAAAAAAGTGGGGCTCCCTAAGGAGGTAAGTGGGCCTCTGCCGGCTCCCAATCCCTTGCCTCAGGGTGCCTCATCAGGAGGGTCCGGTTGAAAAGACTCATCCAGTTAAGCCTGTCCTCCCATCCCTGGGCCCTTGGTCTCCGCTGGAGCACCGCCTGCTGTTGGAAGCCCGTGGGTTTCCTTTCCATGCCGATGGTTTGTACGGGAGTGATTGGGTTCCGTGCAGAGCCAGCGTCCTCGTCGTGGGTGTTTTACAGTTGATGCGGGACGGAGTCGTCTAGCTTGAGCTTTAAAAGTTTCTCCGCCTGCCTGAAGCCTCAGGTGGATTTTCAGGTGCTGACGTGTGGGTGACGTGGTAGCAGTGAGGCACTGGAGGTGGGGGTGGGTGTGTATAGAAAGCTCTGGAGTAACAGCTTGGCTTTTGGGCGGTCCTGACTGGGAGGGCGGTTATTCCTCCCCTAAACCCTTCCTTGGGGTCCTGTTTTTCTCAAACAAGGAAATTAATGAGGGATACATGATTGGGGCTCCCAATGGTATGGGATACTTGCCGAGGCCACAGAGTTTCTGGCATGGTAGTATTTTGAGGGGCAGTAGACACTAGATACCAATTTATAAATGATGATGTGCTGTTGAGGTTTGTCATGCCAGGGTGGACTCCCCACATTCAGGGTTAAAGAGGAAGACTGGGGATGAGAGCAATGAGTGGGGGTGGGAGGAGAAGTGGGCGGGGCAGTGACCCTGTCTTGGGGTGTTTCCCTTCCGCTTGGTGAGCAGTCCACGCAAAGCTGGTAGCCGTGACAGCAGAGTTGGCGAAAGTAGGGACCAGCCAATCGAGCGGATTTTAGGCGGAGCGTGTAGCAGCTGAAGTTGTTCCAGGCAGCGGAACTGGCGCTGGACAGAGACAGAGAGGCCTGCGCTGCCTGCAGGGCTCCCAGCCCTGCCACTAATTTGTCCAAGAGCCTAGACTTTTCCGCTCCTCTCGGACTGTCTTCTCTTGGGGGAAATGGAGTTGGCTTTGATGTCCTTCAAAGCCCCCTCAGCTGGGCCAGGAGCTGCTGAGCTCTGAGCATGAGGTCACCTGTGGCCAGGCTGGGTGTGCCAAATGCACTTGGGATTTCCTTGACTGCTGAATGTAGACCTGAGCCTCAAGGTGGTAGGGCTTTGGGTGGGAAGAAAGATCCAAGTTTGAGGGGCAGGGAAGTGTATTCTTCCCAGGGTGTTTCTGTCCCTTCTTAACTTCCTTTGTCCATTTGCTACATACTATAAGTTTCCTATTTACCTTGAGCAGCTAAAGCAGGCATCTGGATGCATCTGGAGCCCCACTCTAGCCCTGGCCTCATATCCAGCCCAACTATGCTGCTGGTGTTGGGCACCCTTAACCTGCCCTCCTTGTGCCTTGGGGGTCATTTCTTAGAGGGTGAGCTTAGCCATAAGAGCTGGTGTTTGGCTCTAAGAACTGCCTAGTATATACTGCATGGCTGGATCCCTTCACTTCCTTCTTCCTAATGTGCACTTCCTCCTTCCATCCCACTCCTCTGATAGACGCAGGGGTGAAAGATGTGCTTGGTGGCACTTGTGGATGGCATTATGAGCCAGTTTTGGCAACAGTGGGACATCCCTGAACGAAAGGAGCTGGGAATGAGGCCAGAGCCTCTCATTCTCTTGTGAAAGCTGCTGGCCAGGTTGCCGAGGGGTCATGGTAAAGACACTGTGGACCCGGGTTGGCTGAGGCTTAGCGATAGCCTTGAGAAGTCTGTGCAGACCTGGCCAAGGCCGGCGGTTACCCTAGACCCTAAGGTCAGTTGAAATGTAGCTGGACAGCCTGGGATGCCGAGCTCAGAGCGTCTACGTGGAGGCCTGTGGACCAGGCCGCCTCCCCGTGTCTGAGAAATAGTGGAGTGGGGACAGTGGAATGAGTTTTTCTTATTTTGTTAGGTTTCTTTGTGTGTCTTTCTCCACCGTGGTGCACATGTGGAGGTCAGAGGACAACTTGAGAGTCAGTCCTCTTCCTTGTACCGTGTGAGTTCTGAGGTTCACACTCCAGTCCTCTGCTTTGCAGGTAGCACCTTTACTCAGTATCTCGGTGACCCTAACTTTTTTAAAGAAAGTGGTGCTCTAAGGGTGGGTACTTTCTCATTGATACTTAAACTTTAAAAAAGTTTATTTCCGCTTTCTTTCTTTTCCTTTTTTCTTTGTCTTCACTTGGTTAAAAAGAAAAAAGAAACTGAAATAGTAACTAGTGGCTCTCCATTGCAAAAACAAACAAACAAAACATGCTCATAATGGCTTGCAAGCTTCTGAATGGCTATCGAGAAGGCCCCGGTTAACAGGCTTGTCTCTGGCAGACCCTGCCTGGGCAGGGAACCACGGTGACTTGGTGACTTAACCATTAGATCTTCGCAGTGCTCAGCAGACTGCGTCCACAACGGACCAGGGAGGTCTTTTTTTTTTTTTTTTTGGCCTGAGTCTTCATGTGTTGTGGGACACTCCATCCCCAGAGCCTCGGAGGTTGTACCATCAGCTTTTATCTGTGCTCCTTGAGTGTCTAGTCCTTAACTCCATCCTGACTCCACTGTCCCAGCTGCCTCTGGCGTTTCTTTTGCACTTGTCTGCCGACAGCTGCTTGGTACCGTGCTGTAAGGGCCATGGACATGGTGGGGGAGAGGGAGGGGAAGCTTACCCTGTGTTTTTCCTCTTGTTTCTCTACTTGACATTCTTTTTCCTGGTGGACTTTGGAAAGGGTGTGCCAAATCCATAGACTTGGTAGTTCAGAATTTGAAGATTAAAGATGGTTTCCCAGGGGCAGGTGGTTGCTCTTGGGTTGGCAGTAGGCAGAACACTTCTGAGGGAGTTTGTACCTCTACTGTGGTCTTCATTCCTAGTTCCAGAAAGATTCAGGGCTTAGGCTGGCTTCTCAGTTTGTTTGATTCACATTCTTTTCACTTGAATAATAAGATAGACTTCTTTAGAGTTTGGCAAGTATGAGGCACGGTAGGGCGACCTAGTCAATCCCTCAAGCATTGGCTTTCTTGGTTGTGAGGTACAGTAATCTCAGGGTGTTACAATCTCAGGATGTACAAGAATATACATCATGTCTGGCACTAGTAGGTAGCCAGCATAGTGACAGAATTAAACTTTACATATAAACAAGTGTGCATTAGTCTGAGCTATAAGCCTGTAAATACAGATTAAATGTTTATCTTGAGACATCCCCTGGCTTGCTGGAAGAACAACTGTAGAACAGCACTTTGGAGCCAGGCGCAGGAAGGAGGGGGAGGAATGTCTACACACCAAGAGCAAGGTGGCACTGTGGTCCTGGGCGGGCAAGGGAAGTAAAGACCCAAGTAGGAATCGAAGAAAACGTGCATCAGGTTGGAAGCTGAAGAGCAGTATGGACGAAGAGTGGAGAAATGGCATGTGGTTAGGACAGTACTTGCTAGCCATAAGTGAAGCGCCTAGACTGCAGCTTTCTGACAAGATATTTGCCGCTCTCAGGAGCCTGGGAGGTCTTCCAACAATGTCAGAAAGGATGGGTTCTTGCTAAGCTATCTGGGAGGGAGTTCAGCAAAGGGAGAAACAGCTGAAGGAAACTGGGTGATAAGATTCTTTAAAAACAAGCCCACCTGGCTGAAAAGGCAGGCCAAGAAGACCAGAAAATCTTAATTGCTGTTTTTAACCCCATAGCCAAAGACTCAATGAGGACAATCAGCTGTAGGACAAGGAGTGTATTTTAAAAAGGAAATGTGATAAGGGAAGAGGGGCCTAAGCCTAACTAAGCCAATTGTGGGGCACCACATTACTGTCCAATGTACCGATGGTCAAGGTTGTGCCCACTGGGGTTTGCGATGTGTGGAAGGTTCAGGAGTGGTCTGAGCCATCCCAGGCACACCGGGAGGCCCAGTGGCCAGAATGTACTGTGCATGGTAGGAAATGCTGTGACAGCAGGTCTCTGCTCCCAGCAAGGAGAAGGAAGTGAAGTAGGCTTCCAACGTAGGGAGCACAGCGGGCAGGAAAAGCAGCCACTGGGCCCCTGTGTCCTGGGGGTTTATGCTGGGGAAGGGAGAGCAGGTCCCCATGGCCATTTGCTTCCTATGAATGTCTTCCCAGTGAGTGCTTCAAGGGGTCAGTCTTCACAGAGTTATGGTAATAAATGGAGTGCAGACTCAGGTTGGCAAGATTACAGTTTTTCAGAGTTCTTTGGAGGTTATAAACATTAGCTTAATGCTATTTTTTGATAGTTTTAGGACAGATTGTTAAAAGGGTAGTGAGACTTTAGAGAGGCTGGCAGTGGTCTACAGGAATGCCTTCGCAAACAGTCTAGACAGGCTAAGCTTTAGGTCTTTGCAGAGAAGGGATGGACTCTCAGAAGCTGAGCTTCTGTAGCCTGGTTCATCAACCACTGTAGTCAGGGACTCCACCTGGGATCACCTGGGAAAATGTAAAACTCTGCATGTGCCAGGAATTTTAACCTAACTGGGCTGGAGCAGAGTTAATGGAGTCTCCGGAAGTGGATCTGCTGGGCAGGGCAGAGACCCTCTGCCGCAGACAAGGCTGGTGCGGCTCCCACCTGAGGGCAGGACACAGAGTGGGTTAGCCTCACTTCCACCTGCCACATGGTGGGCCAGCAGTGTTAGGAATGCAGAATCTGTGCCTCATCCCAGACCTCTTAAACCCAAATCTGTAGTTCAGCTCGATGCCCAGGTGGCTTATATAACTATTAGAATTTAGAGTGAGTCTAAGTGTAAAGTAAGTTGAAGAGTAAGTCTCCAACACTTGTGTGACCAGGAGAAGGGGGTGGGACAAGGGGAAGGAGTCAAAATAACTCACAACTAGGCATAGAATCCCACTTGCCAGCCAGGAAAGGAGAGCCCAAGCCAGGACTGACTCTATGTTCTCATTCCTCTGGAGTTCCACAGGCTAGCAAGTTTTGAGTAGTAATGTTTAAGGGCTTGGGTGTGATCTGAAAACAGCTAGGAAAACCCTCAAGAGTTGTTTGCTGCTCAAAAGCCTGATGTGGGAGTTGTAGGCCCACAAGCCATAAATGGTCAGCAGAGGGAGGGGCATGTGCGTGGACTCCTGGGTCTGGTTGAAGGGTCTAAGGTTGTACAGCAGATCAGGAGTGGGTGTTGCAGGTGAGGAAGTGGCTGTACGCTGAAAGATGGGATAAAGCGCTGAGGAGACTGGAGCAGCCTAAAGCGACAAAACTTGGCTAAGGTCAATGGGACTTCAGTGGAAAGGACTGGACTTGTTTCACCTTTTAAAATAATTTGTTTTATGTACATGGTGTGCATGCCTGGTGTGCTCAGAGGTCAGAAGAGGGTGCTGGATCCCCCTGAAGTGGAGTCATGGATAGTTTCAAACCACCACACGAATACTGGGTCCTCTGCAAGAACAAATGCTCCTAACCACTGAGCCATTTCTCCAGCCCTCCTGGACTTGTTTTTAAAAGAGCTGCACACGTGAGGACCTGACTTCCTGACCAGGTAGAAAGAGCTGCAACTCTGTAAAGAATTTCCTCAGCCCATCTTGAGATCTGTCATGGTGGTCACATACAGAACAATCGGAGGAAACAGGGCTAGCCGCTTAGAAATGTGGAGAGGGACAGACGTAGCATGGAAGAGGAGTTAGTTCCTTCCTGTGGAGGAGCCTGCAGACCTTCTGTTAGTATCGTCTAAGCAGGCTGACTGAAGGCATGGTTAAAAAAAAAAAAAAAGGAATGTGTGATGTTTACAGTTTTTCCTATGCTGGAGAGCTAGCCTGAGGGGTGCCCTGTTTCCTGTGCCTGCATGTGTCAGAGGCTGGGTGCTGACTGCTGATATGCTATGAAGGAGGGGCGATTTCACAAGGTCTGTGGGAAGGGCAACATCAGGTAATTTCATTTTCCTTACACAGCTTCCTTACAGAAGAAATCTCTATCTTGGGCCATAGCGTTTTTGGTCACGTTTTTGTACTTAATTTGTGTGTGTGTGTGTGCGCGCGCGCATGTGCAGAACCCAGTGACCTACGCTGAGTGTTTCCTCAACTGGTGTCCACCTTCTGTTTAGAGACCGCACCTCACTGGAATTCACTAGGTAGTTCAGGCTGACCCTGAACTCGAGAACGTGCCTGTCTTTTGCTCCCAATGGTCTGTGTACCTCGTTTTATATATATGTGTGTGCACACACACACAATGTCTTTATGTATATGGGTGTTTGGCTTGCGTGTGTGTGTCAGCACACCATGTGTGTGCCTGGTGCCTCTAGAGCCAGAGGAGGATGGTGTCAGGCCCCCTGGAACTAGAGTAATAGATAGTGCTTAGCCAATGTGTGGGTTCTGGGAACTGAACGTGTCTTTTACAAGGGCAGATAGTGCTCTTAACCACTGAGCCATCTCTCCAAACCAACCACCTGAGTCTTTGAGTTTGCAGATTCAGCTAGACTAGTTGTCCAGCAAGTCCCAAGAGGGATCCTGTCTCCACCTCTTGAGCGTAGGGTTACAGCATACACTGCTAAGCTTGGCTTTTTTATGTGGGTGCTGGGGATCAAAACTCAAATCCTTATGTTTGTGCAGCACGTGCTCTACCGCATGGAGCTGCCTCCCAGGCCTTAACTTTTCCTTTCTTGCTGTGCTGGGAAGTCGACCTCAAACACGTTAGGAAAGCGCTTTATGACTGAGCTACACCCCAACCCTCAGCATTCTCCTATGACTGGACCTGGCCTCAGATCTGGGTTGAGATCAGGTCTGTGAGCATTCAGAAGGGCTCAGCTAAATGTCTCCTGAAGGTGCAACACTGTGTCTTTTCTGGGGAGACAGTATATGTTTTTAAGCACATTTTCAAGAATAGTCATGGCCACCCCAGATTATGAAAGCATGATTTATCTGAGCCATCCAATGTGAGATCCAGAAACCATGGACATCTATTTCAGTTAAAGTTTCAGTAATAGTTGCAATAGCTACCTTCTAATCACTTGGCTGTGTATGGTTAATGGCTCATTTTGGATGGCACAGATAAAGAATGTTCTCAGCTGGGAGTGGCTCATACCTGTAATCCCAGCTCTTGGGAGATGGAAGCAGAAAGGATTCATGAATTGGAGGTTGGATTCACTGTTGATGTAGCTCATCCTTTTACATGATGAGCTCTAGGCCAGTCTCAGCTATTTGTTAAGACCTTGTCTCAAAAAGGTGCTGGTACAGCAGAGCTACTGGGCAGAGCTGTGAGCTGGACTTACGGTAGTTCTGTGTATTCCCAGATCCATTCTCACCATAGCTTCTTTCAGGTTGGGGAAATAGCCTTCTGGTTTGGGAATCCTGGCCCACAGCCATGGTATGGAAAAGAACAATGCTGTCCTGGAGTCTTAACTACTATAGAATCATTCATGTTTTTCTCTAGAACAGCAGAGGGAATAAAGTGTGGCTCCCTCTTGGGACCCTCCCACCCACAGTCCTGATGAAAGCCTCGGTGAACCTTGTTCATGTTAACTTCTTGTCCCGCACGTACTTTTCACAAACCTGGCCCAGAGTCATCCTCTGCCTTAGGCTGTCTCCAGGAGAAGGCTGTGTGCTGGCTGGGTGGGCTCACAAACTATACTGGGCCTCAAATGTCTAGGCTCCATCTCTTCTCTTGTTTGCCTGTGGGAGTAGAGTAGAGTGCTCAGGAAGATAGGATAGTAGAGGATGAGACCCCCATAACTTCCTTGTGCAACTTGTTCTGGAAGAGTCTGTTAGGGTTGCTATAGGCCTCTGCCTGGTGATTTGTGTGGGGCCAAGGTTGCTGCCATTCTTGGACACTCTGGTGGCCTTGTCTGCCACTTGCATAAGAAGTTGACAGCCTGAGTTTCTACTAATGAGTAAGGTGGGGTGGGAGATGGGGGGGCTGAGAGAACAGCCCTGTGTGGGATCATCAGTTGCCTTTCAGGTGGACTCGGGTCTGGGAGTTGCTTGATTGGGCCGGGCTCTGGATGGCTGCTCTGTTAGCATTGCTGACCTGGCTTTGGGAGTGCCAGCCCTGTTATGCCCTGCCTGGGACTTAGTGGACAGATTACATGCCTCCCACTGCTGTTAGCCCGGTGACTCCAGGGTCTCACAGTAGGGTGGGTGTGTCACTGGCAGTCTTCAGGGCACTGGTGAGCCTGTCCCTATACCCCACTGCTTCTCTTGGTTGTCAGAGGAAGCGTCAGGAGGGGATGTGGAGAAGCTGGGTCAAAAACAAGTGGCCAGGTACTGGACTATAGTATTCTGCTTCTGAGTCGTTCATAGAGGGAGACACTGGGTCTTTCTCACCTGTCTCTTTTTTAATTGATTTGCTTCTTTAGGGGTAACCCAGTTTCCCCAAAGATGCCAGGGATGATTCTGGCACTCTAGGAGAGGGATGGCAGGCTCTTGCTTGAGGCCTGGGGGTGGGCGTGAGAAGAGGTGCAGTGAGGGGTCAGGTGATAGGATGAAAGAGCTGGCACTAGAACAAGGAGGACACACACCTTCTGGAAATCCCTGGGTCCCGGGAACAACAGTGTCCCTCTTTCTGGAGAAGCACAGCTCCTGTCTGGTGCCACCTCGCTTTCCAGAATCAGGAGGTCTGCTTAACCTATAGCTGGGACAAACCTCTCCTGGGGCTGGTGTTGGCCACGCCAGGCACTGAGCCTGAGCCGGGAGTGGAGGATGACAGCGTTACCTTGTCCTCCATGAGACCAAGGAAGCATTTTCTTACCAGAATGCTGCTATAAAGCTGGAGGAAGGAGTGCCTTGAGGACGAGTTACCCTTGGGCCTCTCTTGCAGACCAGCTGGGAAGAGCAGGAACAGGTCTTAGGAGTTTGAGTGTAGTGGCTTATGAAGGATTGAGGAGGGCTGTGACTCTCCTGGCTGCTGCTCCAAAGAGGCTAATGGCAGAGGTGTGGAAAGATGCAGGCAGGCTGGGCACACCTGAGGGTGTTCACAGGTCCTTAAAGTAGGCTAAATCTCTGCTAATTCCTCTTGGAAGTCTTCCTTTAAGCCATCTTGGGTTTCTTGAGGCACTCTGCACCCTATTTCCATAGGGCTGTGTAGCCTCCTGTTAATTGATTGGGCCCTGGAACAGTTGGTGGTCCAAGAGACTCTTGAATTTGAATTTGACCCTAATGAGACTTGGAACACCTTCTCTAGGACAAGGGTTCTCAACCTGTGGGTCACTTATCAGAAAACCTGCATATCAGATGTGTATATTATGATTCATAACACTAGCACAATTACCATTATGAAGTAGGAACAAAATAATTTGATGGTTGGGGGTCACCACAACATGAGGAACTGTGTTAAAGGTCACAGTGTTAGGAAGGCTGAGAGCTGCTGATAGGAGGGTGCGTGGAGTTCAGGCGGAGTGGACTGCCTGCCAGGGGCTCAGGGGTGTGCACCCTACCTGTCAGGGCGGAAGAGTGAGGGTGGGTTTTGGGGCTGTCTCTTTGTCCACCAGAACATCAATTGGCGCCTTCACTGTATCTGGTTCTACTGTGTCTTCAAGAATCCTTTTTTTCTGTTGTTGCTCTTTCTCCTCTGTTTCCTCCTCCTGGTGTCTGCCATTGACAAAGACTTCCGCTGCCAAAGCTAATTGTGAGGTCTGATCAGTGAATGAAGGCGAAGGCAGTTCCCATGACAACCTCAAAGAGTTTCAAATATAGGGGATGATGTATGTGTGATGGGCTGCAATTACTTGGGCGGAAATTAATGCGTGGACACCGGAAAACATAGGCTCCAAAGGTGGAGTGGGTGGTCGCTTTCTTTGGCAGGATCCTTTGTGTGATGGAGGGGCGAGGAAGTCAGGCTTCTCCCCCAGTCAATTCCCAGTGCCTTCAGTGTTGAGAACTGTGGAGAGGCAGGACATGTGCACCGAGAGACAAACTTCTGGTGTTAAAAGAGAAATGGAAGGAGTGCTATGGCCTGGCGACAAGCTGAGGTGACCAGAGAAGGCTTCCTGAAGGAAGTGGGCTTCAAATTTAGCCAGGAAGGAAAAGCCCTGTGAAGAGGTGCTTTGTTCAGGACAAGTCGAAGAGACTTCTCTCTGGTCACCTTCTGCCTCTGGACGAGGTAGATAGATGAGCATTGAGTGGCTACTGCAGGTAGAGGATAGAAAGTCCTGCGGGGTCATCTTCTAGCTGTGTGATCTTGGGCAAGGTGTTTAGAACTCTCTATTTCTTCATCTGTACCATGGGTGTGGAAAATTCCTGGTGTGGTGGTTTATTCTGAGGTTTAAGTAAGAACTTTATGTTGTGTCCCCATTTGTGGGGACCCATGAGGCTATCCCCCCAGTGTGTGTCTGTGTGTAAGAGAGTTCCTGCTCATCTGGTGTATGGTGGAGTCCAGTCTATGAATTGCCATGTTCTTGAGATTTCTCTATGTTTCCAGCAAGCAAGGGACCCCATGTACCTTCTCTGTGGCTCTACTCCCGCAGCCAGTACAGTGGAGTCTGGGAGGCCAGGATGGAAGATTGGGGAAGATCTTTGACCTAATGAAGAGGAATCCCAAGGAATCTGAGCTGGTCACTGTGGGGCCCACATGTAGAAAGAGGCATCAGAGATGAAGATTGGGCGGGAAATGAACTGTCCTGACTCAGTACCCCTCTCATGTAGCTTTGTGACTGGCATCAGAGCGGGATGAGGCTGGGAGTAAGTAGGCTGTCTTGGCGGCCACATGCTCCCTTGGTTTAGCCAAGGGGTGCTGGAGGTCAGGGTGGGTACCTGAAGTTGGGGGAGCACAAGGTTAGCACAGGAAGATGGGGAGAATGCAGCTCCAGAGCTCCTGCAAGCTGTGAGGAGGCTTGTTGGTCCATAGCTCAGAGTGGCAGGTCCTCTTTCCAAGAGAGGGGGTGTTTGCCCCACCCCCAGGCTTTAGAGGCCTCCGCTAGGAGCCCGACCAGGAGAGGGGCCTCACCATCTCAGTGCCCAGCTCCCTGCTACTCCACACTCCTGAGGCAGAATTCAGCTCAGCACATTCCAGTTCTGGGTAGAGCCCAGGAAAGTGGGGAGAGCGGGAGCCCCACCCACGTGGGCAACAACTGTAGATGAATAGCTGCTGGGATGTGACTGGTGCCCCAGAAGAGGCTATATATTGTTCCTGAGGCCAAGGAGGCGCGGGGAAGGCTTGGTCGCTGAGGAGCTGGCCGAGGGACGGAAGGCACTGTTTGGATTCAGCAGTGTAGCACATTAGCATGCGGAGGAGGGGCCAGGAAGCAGCGTTGGGAAGAGTGAACATATTAGTATTCTCAGATCTGCTTGACAGGAAGCAATCACTTAAAGTGACCCAGTTGTCTCTCTATCTCCCTGGGCGTGGCGGAGAGAGGGGCTTTCAGAGGAAGGGTCTAGGTTTGAATTCCTGTCTACCAGTTTTCAAGGGCAAATTGTTTAGCACCCCATAGTACTCTTCCTTCACCTGAAAACAAGGCTGTGTAGAGTAGGTAAGGTGAGATGGAACGACAGCATGGTTGGCACAGTGCATCAGTAGGGACCTGACCCAGTATAGAGACTGTCCACGCTGGGTTGCTCCGTTTTGTTTTCTGTCTGTTCAAGAGCATTCTATATGGGCTGCATGGGTATAGCACAAGGCATTAGGGAGCCAAGAGAAGGAGGGGATTAATTTACCCTGGTTAATAGTGAGTTAAAAGACATAAACACTCAGCTTGTCACCTACAGTCATAATTTAAGATATGTTCCCTTTACCCTATCTTGTCATCTGCCTCCCTCCTTGCTTTGGGAGGGACCCAGCAGGCCTACCCTTTGTCCCAAAGGGGAGACAGGTGTGGGCCCTGAAGCCTCCTTACCAGAGGCAGGCCTGCCCTTCTCTTAAAGAACTTATCTGATTCTGAACACCCCCTAGGGGCCCTGGGGAGGGGCGCAATTATGTGTTTGTGGTGGAGTGGGTAATAGAGCGAGTCACTGGAGCAGGGGTGCTCATCTGTGACTCACTCCTGTCAGGCCTCAGCTTATTCATCTGTGAGAATGAGAAGGCACCCTGAGCTCTGGCAGAAATGTAGAGTGCTGGAAGCCAGCAGCACCTACCTTGTGTCGGGCTGGCTCTGCTTTCTCAGGGCCTCGCAGCTGTGTGAAATGGCAGCTGGTTCCATTCTACAGATGAGCAATGAGAGGCTGAGGGAGGTGAGTTACCACTGCTAGGACCTGGGTATGTGGTTCCTAAGTGTATGTGGGGCCTGGATGTTCCCCTTCAGAGAGGAGGGGATAGCTGAAGGAGCTGCCTGCGGATGCCTGGGAATTGAATCTGGAATCTGAATTGCTAGGACCTTGTTGTCCCCCTCACCCCTTTAGTCTCCTGGCCATGGCACCCTTGTCATGCATGGAGTTAGGGAACTTGAAAGGAGCTCCTGGAGGTCTGGGAGCCCAGGGGGTTTGAAAAGGGGCGCCTGGTGGATCCTCTCCAGGAGAGAAAGCTTCATGGGGCATGTTTCGGCTATGGTCCGGAGTGACCCTGGGGAGCAAGGTGGGCGTTTGAGCGCAGTGAAGGGCACAGTCGACTTGGGGAAGCACAGGCTGTATGGGCTTCAGCCCGTTTTCCGAGTGGTGTGCCAGAGAGCAGGGGAGTAGAGCTGTAGAATGGCGAAGGGGCTGGTCTTCAGAGAGGACGGACTCGGCTTGGAGTTTGAGCTCTGCTGTGTTCTAGCGGTGTCACCTTCGGTAAGTTACTCCACTGATCTGCAGTCTGCAAAGGGGGCGGGGAGAGCGGGAGGGGGATGTGAGGCTTCTGCTGCTCTGAGTTCTCCTTGGAGCACTAGAGCTTCAGTGGGTATGGGGTACCTACCTGCCCATCCCCCCAGCCGCTGGCGCCGTTGTACTCTAGGTGCACCCGCTGGAGGTGCGGGGGACTCCTTGTGTGTGTTGCCTGGGGAGGGGAGGATGCCGCGGGATCCCCGGCCTGCCTGGGAAGCAGCCCTTGTGGCTATGGCTCCCTTGACCAAGGCCCCCGCCTGGCTGCTGGGCAGGTCCTTGGCGGGGAGGGCCGGGTGCAGGATTGGCTGGCGTGTGCGCCGCCCTCTCGCACACCAGCCTGGCGGGGCGGGAGCAGCCGGCAGCTGGCCGCCGCCTCTGCAGTGCCTCCCTCGGTGCGCTCCCTCGGCGGGGATAATGGGAGGCCCGGCGGCGGCCGATGCAGTAAAGGAGGCCGGCCGAGGTAGAGCGCAGGGCCTGGAGGGGAGGGGAGGCCGCGTACAGGCCGGGAGCGGGTCCCCGGGATCTCGAGAGGCCCGAGAACCGAGACAGGAAAACAAAACGCTGGAAGGCGCGGGGCCCGTTCGCGCTCGGGTGGCAGCTAGAGCAGGAAGATGGTCCCGTCCAGCCTTTCTTCTCTCGGCCCCTTCCCCTCCAGGGCGCTGAGGCCTGTGCAGGACGGCTTTGCTCCTTGCCTGCTACCAGCCTGCCTCACCAGTGTCTTTGGCTTCTTTTGCAGGTGGAAATAAAGGCTGGTGAAGGAACGGGGCCCTGGGCACAAGGGGCGACTGTCAAGGTACCCTGCGTGTGTGTGTGTGTGTGTGTGTGTGTCTGTGCGTGTGTGTGTGTGTGTGTGTGTGTGTGTGCGCGCGCGCGCGTACGTGAGCGCGCGGTGGGGGTGAAGTGTTTGACTGGATGGGATAAAAATAAAGGGTCTCCTCTGGTGATCCCTTAATCTCCCACTGTGTGTGTTAGCAGCAGCTGAGGGGGAGGGGCGGCGGGAGTGTGGGCGGCCAATGAATTCTCAGGCCTGTGTGGGTTTTGTTTAGATTCTTTTTGCTTTCTCAGCTGGATGGTTTGTGTGCAGTTGGGGTTTGGTTTGTTGAAGTGTGTGTGTGTGTGTGTGTGTGTGTTAAAGACATGCAACCCACTCCCACCCCTGCCTCTGGAAATCTCTAGAGAATGGCCCTGGTACTGTTGGTTTGCATCCAATCTGCAGAAATCCCCGGGGTGCGTCCTGGGGGGGGGGGGGGTGTGTGTGAGGGGGGGTTGCAGTCCTGAGTCTGAAGCCGATAGGGTGTCATTAGTCATGCTGCTGTCACCATGGAGATGGCTGGAGAGAGGCGAGGGGGTGGTGGGGTGAGGATATTTTGGGTAGGGTGGGGGCTGATGCAACATCGTGGCTGGGAAGCCAGCGGGTGTCTGCTGTTATTCTGTGCCACTTGGTGTCTGGGAGGCTGGGAAGGCACTGTTTCCAAGTGTGAGTGAAGCAGAGAGAGGGGCTTTGAGCCGTTCCAGGTGGGTTTTCGGAGGCTGGTGTGAGGCATTTGGGAGGAGAGAATGGATAGTCTAGGGAGACTCTGCTCACTAAGAAGCTATGACTAATCCTTCCAGGTTGGTCAGGACCAGGTCAGTAGATTTCCTCCTAGTTTGCCCCAGTTTACAGGGCTGGGGGACACCTTAAGTTTGGAATTACTCAGCAGGATCCTTTGGCCCGGGAGGTGGGTGGAGGCTGGAGTGGGAAGGAGGCAGAAAACAGGGTGGCTGCCTTTAAAGAGCAGAGGCTGGGGCTGAGTGTGGGGACAGGTGGGCAGGCCTGGCCCAGTGGGGCTCTTCCTAGCATAGAGGAAGTTCCGAGCCTGGTTGCTTAGGGAGCAGGTGGGCGAGCTGTGATTGTCCCTGCATGCTCTTAGTCTTTCCTGCAGATCTACCTCCTGCTTCCTGGGAAAGCTGTGGGAAGCTCTGAGGAGGTGCTGGAAATGGCACTCCGCCACCTCACTGGGTGGTGACACTGGCAGGGCGGGGCTCTGCTTCCCTGTGTGTGTGTATGTTAGGGGTTCCTAGGCTAGCTTACGAGGTGGCTCTGAAGGCCAGGACTACTCCCTGGCCTTTTCCCAAGCAAGTGTTTGCAGAAGGACGTGGATTTTGCTTCTGAAACAGTGTCTTAGGGAGGAAGAGCCAGTGCCAGCTCCCTGAGGAAGCTGGCATGCCTTGGTGAGGCTGGGAGTTGTTAATGGACGCCTGGGAAGGGACTGTAGGAGCCCCCAGACAAGCAGAAGTGTTAACACTGGCTCACTCACACCCTTGCTGTCTTGTCTTGGGAGCCAGAATCTGCAGCCCCACCCCCGTTTCCGTGGGCCGCTGCCGGCTGGGCGCTGTAGTCACTGGGTGCGCTGCTTCAGGGCCGTGGGCACTGGAGGTTCTACGATCATGAACTGGGGGAAAGGGTGGGGACAGATGGGCTCAGGGAGAGGAGGAAGCTCTCTCCCTTTGTACCTGCACCCTTGTCTGCTTATTCTCTCAAGCACCCTGCTGTGCTGATGACTCCAGACCCGCTTCCTTCCACTCTGCCAGTTTGCTCTTTACCTCTCCACCGGTTGTGCTACCCTGGGGTCTGCCCTGAAGACCTTATGGAGGCGTCCAGCCCAGTACCCGAGTCTCCCAGTGTTATAGAAGTCCAAAGGAAGCCCTGGATCTTCAGGGGAAGCCCCGTTCCCAGGAGCTTCACCTATGGCTTCGAGCATGTATCTGTGCTTGTTTGTGCTGAGTTGCCTGTCTGAGAACCATAGCTCCCGCCCCCCAGCCTTGATGCCATCAGCGCTCCGGTTCTGAGCCGCTGTTTTAGGCTCTGTCTTCTCTGCAGGTTGGGTTTTTTCAGGGGTCCTATTGGGGTGAGAGAGTTTTGCCCAATCTCTTATCAGATCATGGCAAAAAGAGCTTCTCCTGTGGTCAGGGTAAAGGGAGTATGTGTGCATGTGTGTGCGTGCAAGTCCCCACAGGGTGGGGATGGGAGGGCTAAGTCCCAAGGGTGAATGGTGTCCAGCAGCAGAAGAAAGCATGCATCTCTCCTTGTGTGCTAAGTGCTGCCAGGAATATCCTGATGTATGGGTGTGCACAGTCCTGGCACGGCCACAAAGCTGAGCTTGATGAATGCACATTGCTGGATTACTGTATATTGCGCTTCATGTCCTTTTCCCGTGGTATATCCAGGGACTACACCATAGCATAACACCCTGTTGCCCCTCCTTCCCCTCAGCGGCCTGGACAGAACAGAGTGCCTGGTGCCGAGAGCGTCAGGTTGCCCTGCTTTGGGGCTCCCACGCTCTGCCTCATGGGAACATTCACTCCACAGGCTAAAGGATGTCTGGAAACTATTTTGGTTCTGGGCCCAGGATCTTGGCCCTCTGTCTCTCCTTTTGACCACCCCAAAAATGCCCTGTTGAGAATCTGCTCCTTGTGACTCTATGGATACTCCTAGTCGCTCCTGTCTGTTTTTTTCTGCTCTTTGCAAGGGCTGAGGAGTCCTCTCTGAGGGAATTTATAAGCAACAGCAGAGTTGAAGACAGGTGGGCCTGTCAGGCTGGAGCAGGAAAGGAACCAGCCAAGAGAATGTCCGATTTGCGTTGGAGCATGAAGAGAGGGTATCCCCATGCTTGGTAGGAGTTGGAGTTAATCACAGAGTGACCCCAGTCATTATTGGATAAATGTCAGAAGAGGAGGAACTGTGGCAAAATAGGATTGTAAGCTGGATGGGAGCCTTCTGTCCATCCCCATGCTGGGGCTGCATTCTGGGACCACCATGATGGTTCTGTGGCCCTCTTGCTGGACTCGTAGGGGAGGGGCGGCTTGGGTGCTCATCTGCTCCTGGCTGCAGATGGACGTTTCTGCTAGAAATGGGCTTTGTGGTTTTGCCAAGTTCCTCCCCATACCCTGAGGCTGTGGCGAGTGGCTGGCTGGGGGGTCGGGCTTGGGAGTATGGCAGAGGCTTTGTATTTGGCTCAGCTTTTGGGTCTCCCAATCCTCTTAAGTCCTCTTTTTCAATCCCTGACCTCTTGGGCTTTTGGCCTCATTTCCTTCCACACCCAGACATCTGGTAGTCAGCAGGACCCCTGTTCTCAGCCTCTGAGTGGCTTCTGATGGAGAGGTGGCTTTCTTTTGGGCCAATTTAGGAAGTCTGGGCAAACCGAACAGGGGTGGCTTGCATGAGTAAAACCTGTGGCTTGGAGTGCTAACCAGGACCCTGTCCCCATCTCCACCTACTTTATCTCTCAGCATTGGCTGAGCATTCACATGTCCCAGGACGAAGTATAGAATCTTACCAAAACCATTAGACACTAGAGATGTGGACTAAATCACTTCAGTTATAAGTGGGAGAACCAGCATTGCCGGTATGTTCTCCTACAATCACTATCTTCGAGCTCTACTGTTTGGGGCGCATGAGCTTGTGCACACCACAAACTGAACCCCTCACCCTATGTGCACTCATTTGTGCTGGGCCTACTTTTTGGCATTTTGAACCTCAGACTTTGAGTGAAGAATCAACATGCCAGCCTTGTTTTCAAGGTTAGTGCTTCTAGGATCTGGTGATGGGTTAGGGTCATGTGTGGGAAGAAAGTATTGATCTGAGATCCTGAGAGGGTTGGATAAACTACCATGCCTAGACTGTTCGTGTCCTGGCTGTGCTATTGTACACCCTTAATCCCAGCAGTCAGGAGGCACACGCAGGTGGACCTCGAGTCCAGGGCAGCCTAGTGCATCATAAGCTCCAGGAAGCCCAGGGTTACATAGTAAGACCTTGTCTGGAAAACTTGGGCCCTGGGGCTGGGAATGTGACTTAACTGAAAAGCATTTGCCATGGACTCTATCTCCAACACTGCAAAAATAAGAGGAAAAAGTCACCTTGTAAACATTTACCTGGATATAGTGGTGTGTGCCTATAATCTCACACTTGGGAGGTAGACCAGGAACTCAAGGTCATCCTTGATTGTGTGCAAGTTTGAGGCTAGCCAGGGTTATATCAGACCCTGTTATAAAATAAATACAAGTTTGGATCTGATAGACTTCCTGCTTCACTGCCTGAGAGAAAGCCACAAGTAGTTAAGTTTCTTACGCTACTTGGCTCTGCCATTAACTGGAGAATCACTGAGAGATCATGGCTTTCTCTCTGCAGCAGAAATTTTGCCTTCCAAAGTTAATTTTTCTCAAACTAAATCTAGAAACAGACCAGTTTGGCTTTTTAGGTTTGTTTTGTTTGTTTTGTTTTTTTGTTTTTTAATTTCCAAGAAGCAGCCCCCACTTCGTACAGTTAGTAAAGAGCTTGTAGAGTTTGCTTCGGGTGTTCAGTGCCATTCAAAGCAGGGCTGTTGCCATGCCCTTGGCCCTGGGCGCCCCGTGACTGGAGGCCTCTCTGCATGTATGTGATGCCGGACCGGGTCGGACTGTGGACAGCACTGTTTTCAACTTGCTCCTGGCAGTGCATGGGGCTTGATTCGCGTGCCTCCACACCCTTCTGGACACTGCTTTCTCAACTCTTCCTCACCCTGCCTTTGCTACAGAGGTTCTTAGAGCCGCCGAAGGCTCACTTGTATCTCAGAGTCTGTAGATAAGGATCCTTCCTGCAATTTGAGGAATCTGACGATGTAAAGTCTGAACCACAGGAGCCCCTGAAGGAGGGGTGTGTGCTTGGAGAGGGAACTCAGGCCCTCACACATGCCAGGGAAAGAAACAGTCTACTCCTGGAATAACCTTAGCCCTTTTTCTGCTCAGGCTTTTGAATTCATTCTGTAGCCCAGCAGGCCTTGATCTTGGGCTCTTTTTTCCTTAGTCTCCCGAGTAGCCAGGGTTGCAACCCTGTTCCACCAGATGTAGCTTCATTTGTGATTTTAAAAATATTTAAACTTTTTTTGGGGGGGGAGCAGTGCTGAGAATTGAGCCTGGGGCTTGCTGGGCAAGTGTTCTACCACTAACCTTTATCTTCAGGCCTTCATATGGTGATCCTTACTTAGAGGTGTAGCCCTTTCAGGGGCTGACCTCATACTGTGGTTTCTGTCAGAATGGACGCCCCAGCCACCTTGGTGGCTTTCAGCTGAAGCATCTAGGCCCTACTTCCTCCAGCTGAGGCTCCTTAGCTTTTTTGTTTGCATTGTTAAAGTAAAAATGTGAATTTCTTTTTGTCTTAGCTGCCTAGAGAAAAGGGCCTAAACTGACTCGCTGCAGAAGTATTACTTAAGGGGCCAACATGCCAAGTGTAAGGGGATTAGGGTCTAAGCAAATCCTAGTGTGTGTCTGGCCAAGAACTCTTGTGCCCTTGGTGCTTAAGTAATTGGATTTCTGAGCCCCGCCCCCACGCATCCTCATGAGTAATCCTGACCTCATGGGCTCTGCGTGGAGACAAAGGCATTGAGAGGGTTTGCTGCACAACCCTGTGTCCCTATCAGAGAGCCCCCAGCTCTGCCGCTGCCCGACTTCTGCTTCCCACCTCTGCAGCATCCACTGTATTCCCTCAAACACCTGTCCCGAAAAAAATGACCTGAGGGCATTGTTGCCAGCCCTGCTGAGCAGACAGTTGACTAGAGGGACCCTTGACTTTGGTCTACCTTCCTATCTCAGGATGGTTCCATCTTGGACTTGATTGCTGCCCTACAGATGGGGATGAGCAGGGAGGCCGGAAACCTCTGTTGGAGGCAGGCAGAGGTCCTGAGAAGAAGGGTGTGGGCAGAGAACCTGGTCTGTATCTGCAAATGGACTCCTCAGCTCTGTTTTCCCTCGGGAGTACCCCCCAGACCAAGCCTGTCTCTGCTGGCTTGACTAGGTTCAGTTGGGGTACAGAGGGTTCCCTCTAACCTTCCTGGTTCTGGAGAAGGGGAGACTAGGTCTTCAAAATGTAAGTCATTGTTGTCCTGTCCACCAGACTCTAGGAGAGTGGATTTTTGATGGAGCTGGAGATGTTCCTGTCAACATAAAAACAAAAACAAAACAAAATGCAACTCTCACCTGAAAGGGTCCAGGCCATAGTGTATTCTGGAGCCAAATATGAATGATCACAGGAACACAGGTTTAGCTTACCCCAAATTCTGTGGTCCAGTTTGGTAACTTTTTAAAGTGTTTTGTTTTGTTTTGTTTTAAAGAAACTAAACAAAGCCCTTTACATGTGCATTGGGGGTAGAGTAGGCAGGGAACGCTGCTGTAGGTCTCTGGTTTTGTTCTTGGGTTTGAGGGTTGGTGGAAGCTGTTGTGTTCATGTATTCCAAAATAATTTACCTAGTAATCACAGGATGTTTAGCCACAGAGGTTGTCAAATAAATGGCTAGGAACTAGGAGGGCTCAAGATAAATTAGCTCTGGGCCTGCAACATTTCCAACTCAATGGTCTTTGAAGTGTTAATCGGTCAGTCTGCTTGATATACTGTTCGAGTAGGTGTGGTTTCTTCAGTCAACATGCCCAAGAGCTGTCTGCCTGTTTTTCTCAGCATTTCTCTATCCTACTCTTGTTTTCTCCATACTAGGACATTCTTTAGGGCTTCAGTCCGCCCTTGTTTCCACTACATGCTTTAGGCCTACCTCTCTGCCTAGTCTGAGCATGCTTTGTGACAGGTAGACCAGGATTCCTTGCATCAGAATCATCTAGGGGGAGTGCCATGGGGCTGCTTGGCCAATATATCCAGGTGTTGGGTCAAACGTATGGGTACAGTTCCCATTCTAGACTGAGGTAGACAGAAGATGAGGGTGGCATGGGGTCCCAGATAGCAGTGCTGGAAGGTCTCTGTATGCAGACCATGTGGGGTCTCCCTCCTCACTGGCCTTATCCCTCGTCTGAGTCTAGTCTTATCCCATGGTCGAACTCTCTGCTTACCTCTGTCCTATGGCCTTTCCTTCTATTATTTTTCACTGGTTTCCTGTTTTCCAGCTGTGGGCTCCCAGAGGCATCATTTGGCCCCTGGGTAGTAGTTAGGGCTTAGCTCTGGGTTTGTGTGGTTGCAGTGGCGTGTGTCTTGGGGCTTCCTGGCAAGGAGTCGAGTCTGAACTCCTTGGCTAGGAGCCAGAACCCATGGTTCTGTGTCCAACTTCATGGGCCCTAAAGGTTATAAGAAAGACTTGTGTGTTCCCATTTGTGTGCCCAGGAGTGCATGCAAATAATTCTCTCTCTTTTAGAATGACACCCTTGCTCCCCACTAGGTCTCTGATTGAGGTCTGGGGAGGTGTGGGATATGGAGGAGGATCTGGGTGGGTGCCAGGACACACCATCCCTGGACACTCCCACTCCAGCTCCCACCACAGCAGGCAGGGCCTTGCTTCAGCTTGTCTCGAGCGTCTACAGCAGCCAGTCCCTCTGGTTTCACTAGTTTAGCAGCTCTTGGCCTCTGCTGCAGGTTAGAATTATCTGAGCAGCTTTTCAAAAGGGGGAATGCCATTGTCTGGGCTTCGGGGTGCTGGTGTCCTTGGTGCGGAGGGAGCAGCACCTGCCCCCCAGCCCCGTGCCCCCTGAGGTGCTCCCTGATGGTTAGAATGTGCAGCAGGGGTTGAGAGCAGCTGCCTGGTCGGTTTGGCTCTGTGTCCCTCATGCCTGTGGGCTGCACCCACATAACGAGAGTCTGGGAAAGTTAAGATCAGATCGTCAGACACTTTGTACAGGAGGCTTGAACGTCCTGTCCCATGAGACTGATCTGCGAGCTCGGCGATTAAAGTGTGATGTTCAGAGCAGATCTGCCCTGGAGCAGATCACAGAGTCGGAGTTTTCTCATCTCAGCCTTTAAGTTTTAAAACTTTTGTTTCTTAGTGTGTATGTGTGTCCTCATCTGTGCATGTGCACGCGTGTTAAGGCCACAGGCTTACTTTATCTTCTTCTGTCTGTCTCTACGTATTGAGTCAGAGGCGCACATTGGAACCTAGAATTTGCAAGTTTGGCTCTTCAGCAGCCAGCCCGCTCCATGGATCCCCTGCTTCTGCCCCCAGAGCGCTAGGGTTACAGGCAGACGCGGCACTTTAACTGAAGCCCAGTGCATACGCAGGGAGAAAAGCATGTTATATACAGCATGCTAAAGTCTCACAAACACACCCAGGTAATCAGCATCTGGCTCTGGAAATGACTTGGGCAAAGTCAGGGTGTAGCAATCCGTGCTGGCTTTGAGCCTGGAGGCTCTTAACATGGCCTCTGCCAGGCGTACCTTTAAAGGCCTTCACAGACCTGTGTGCTTACTCTGGCTTAGGTGTCACTGTGAAAGGGCACAGGACAGGGGACCTTGCGAGCCTCTGCCCTGTGTGACCCCCAGAGCCCCTTTAGTTCCTTTTCCGCCTGGGTGTTTAAGGTCATACCAGTCTCCAGTCTTTTGAGGTAAAAGTAGAAGCCTATGCCCTTTTCTGGCCCTTTATTCTATTTCTTAAAACTGAACCAATAACAACTAACTATTCTTTGGGAAAAATGGAAGGTGGCAGGGGAGGGAATTTGCTGGTACTCTCACAGTGCAGTTAGCTAGCGTTACTCGCCCAGACCTCCTTCTCTGACCCATGCCCCAGTGCTGTGTGGTGGAAAACGGAAGCTGCGCTGCGTCGCTAACTCTTCCCTCTGGCTGACAACGAGCCACCAGGTTCGAGCCACCGCTGAGTGCACTGCACGTGCAGGCTGAGCGCACGGGCAAACAGTTCACAGTTCTGTCCCTTAGTTCTAGAGCCCAGAGCAGGTCAGGTAGCCAAGTGAAAGCAGGCCTGGAGCCTGAGCCAGGGCTGACGTTTCCTGGTGGGTGGAGCTGGGGCTAGGAACGCCTGGCCTGTCTGTTCGTTAAATGTGGCCGTGAGGTCCTTACTGCCTCGAGAACATCTTTCTCTTCCCTGTTCCCTTCTCACTTTGGTCTCGGTGACTAGACTAGTGTTTTGTCTTTAAGCAAGGTGTTGTGGATTTCTGAGGTCTTAGGGTTACATGATTTCTTTACTATATCAAAGAAAGATCTCATTCCACTTTGTTAATTTTTTTCTCATTAGAAGTGGTTGATGCAGTTGCTGGGCATGGTGGCGCACGCCTGTGATCCCAGCACTCAGAGAGGCAGAGGCAGGTAGGTCTCCGAGTTCAAGGCCAGCCTGGTCTACAAAGTGAGTTGAGGACAGCCAGGGCTACTCAGAGAAAGCCCATCTCGAAAAACAAAACAACAAAAGTAGTTCATTTTGTCTTGTCTATTTGGGCCTGTTTTTTTTTTTTTTTGTTGTTGTTGTTGTTTGTTTGTTTTAACAATAAAGTGACTTACATTATGTTAACACTATCTCATTTGCTTACATTGTGAGATTAACTTGTAGCTTTTGTTTTTTCATTGTTAGATGTTGGTAAAATTACAGCAACTTCATATAGTAAATTGGGAAGCATTTTTATGCATTGGTACAATTTTAAGCAATGTAGCTGAAATCATTCCATTTAAGATTTGAAAAGATGAAACCATATGGTTTGGTGTTTTTTGTCCTTTGCCGGTTGGTATAAAATATTTACCATGTACTTTCTGTCAGTGATCCATCATCAGATTTTTCACATAATGTATATGCAGTTAACTGCATTTCATTTTCTCTCTACTATGATATTTTTCATTCTTTGCATTTCTCTTTTGTTTGTTTAGATTTTTTTTTTTAATGTACGTGAGTATTTTGCCTGAATGTATGGCTACGCATCACATGTGTGCGTGGTCAGAGGAGGGCAAAGATCTTCTGGAGCTAGAGTTCTAGATGGTTGTGCGGCACGGTGTGGGCACTGGAAATTGGGTTCAGTCTTCTGCAAGGGCCACAGCTGCTCTGTAACTACTCGGCCATCTCGCCAGCCCCATTTTGAACTTTTTAATTATTACTATCTTCGGTGTGGGGAGGGGGGGAGGCCAGAGTTTCTCTATGTAGTCCTGATGAATGTCTTGGAACTCTGTATGCAGACCAGGCTGGCCTGGAACTCACAGAGATCTGCCTACCTGTGCTTCCCGGGCGCTGGTATTAAAGGCGTGCGACACTAGGCCTAGCTCCTTCTGAACTTATAAAGTAGCACATATCTACTTAAAGACATTAAACAACTGTGTAACTGAAAATTCTGCTCTTATTTCTGCATTCTGTGTAACAACTGAGCACTTCTCTATCTACAGTTTATTGCTTCTCTAGGCCATACCCTTTTATTTACTAAATGCGCTAGCTAAGAACCCTGTCCTAAGTCAGCGTAGTGTGTCTAGCAGCTTTTTCTGCAGAACGTGAACATGACCACACCTGTAACTCTAGTACTTTGGGGGCTGAGGCAAGGAAGGGGCGCTCAAGGCCTGGCTGGGCTGTATACAGTAAGAGGCTCTCAAAAGCAACAACAAAACTAACCCTGAAAGTTGCCCTGTGCTCTCCGTGTGTGCACCACGGCACTGGGCACCTGACTCGGACACGTCATACACATAGTTACAGTGAAAACCTTGTCAAGGAGAATCCAATGATTTGTTTTCAAGACAGGATTTCTCTGTGTAGTCCTGGCTGGCCTGGCCTGGCCTTGTCCTCACAGAGGCCTGCTTCTGCCTCCTAAATGCTGGGAAGTGCCCAGGGAAGTATATCTCTTACCCTAGCCCTTCTGGGTTTCTACCAACGCTTTAGAGTGTCCTGTGTCTGTCACCATCCTCCTTCACCATTGCTGTGTGGATGTGGTTTTCCCCCATGGCTTCCCACTGTACCGCAGGAGTTGGCATTGGGACCTCACCCGTTCCAGGCAGGCTCTACGCACCCTTAGCCACTGTTGGCCTTTTGTTGCTTTGAGTGAGTGTGTGTGGTATACTCACATGTGTGCCCAGAGGAGGATATCAGCTGTCCTGCTCTATTGCTCTCTTATCCCCTAACAAAAGGTAGGGCGGTGGCCAGCAGTCTTCCTGTCCCTCTACTCCCACTGCTGGGGTTAGAGGCATGCATGGCCACACCTAGCTTTTCTGTGCGGGTGCCGGGTGCCGGGGAGTTAAACTCCGTGCTTAGCTGACACTCTTCCCAGCTGAGCCATCTTCCCTGTCCCAGCTGCTTTTGTGCTTTTTAGCCCATTGCTGAAGGCACACTGGAGATGCCTGTTTTTTTATCAGCTGTCCGTGGTGCGTTCCTGTCTCTCTGTCCCTCTGTAGCAACACTGTAGTACTTGGGTCTAGGTTCCTTGTGGTAGGGTACTCATCAATTTCACTTCCCCAGCACCTGGCACAAAGCCTAGCATGCAGTAAATGCTTTTAATAAATGCTTGTGAGATCAAATTGGTGAGAGAGACAGCAAGCTTCACATCTTCAAAGTACGTTGTCTGGGCCGAGGCCAGGAGTGGAGCCTGAGGCAGCTCTGGCCCCAGGCCTGGAAGCTGCGATCTGTGGAACAGATGGAGCACCCTCCCTGTCTCTGCAGAAAAAAAGAGGGTCCTGGGCCATTTTCCCAGGACTTTTAGGGAGGAGTCTACACCCCATAATTACCATAATGACCAGTAACACTCTGTCACTCACACTGGTTAGCGCTAATGGGGGGGGGGGGGACTTGTGTTCTCTGTATCCAGGGAACAAATGGGTCCTCCACTCTTGTCAGAGGAGAGGGCTCATCAGGGCAGGGATTGGGAGCTTGGGAGGCTGCTGGTGAGGTGTGCTCCACAGCTGCCGGGACATCACTCAGAGTAGTGTCTTGCTCCCTGCTGTTCTCTTCTAGAATCCGTCTCCTCAGGTGGTTCATGTTTCCGTCTGTCCGAATGCTAGTCTTTCCCATGGCCGCTGGGTATTTTAAGCTTCCGTTGGGAATTGGGGAATGAAAGTCCCCCCCCCCTTTCTTTTTAATTTGCTGTGTGTGCATGTGGGCTAGTTTGTGAAGGTCAGAGGTCAACTTGACAGGTTGGTTCTCTCCCCCCATGACTTGGTCCTGAGGACTGAAGTCAGATTGTTGTCAGGCTTGGCAGCAAGTGCTCTTACCCGACTGAGTAATGTTGCCAGTCTGGAAAGGCACAATTTCTGGATGTCGCCAAAACAGTGTGCCACTCTGTCCTATGCCTTTGCTAGTTCATCCAGATGCAGTCCTCAAGTCCTGGTCTCAACTGCCCTAAGAGCTAAGATGATGATGGCGATATCTCCTCACCTGGCATTGCTAGGCTTCCTGGGTAGCACACCAACAAGGGACCTTTCATTTCTCAGCTACATAGGCTTAGATATGGGGGGGGGGGGGCGCACTTCTATCGCTGTGAGCAGGGATCGGGATGTCTGCCTCCTGCTGGGTGTAAGGTGAGGTGGGAGTACAGATGTGAACAGGCCCCTGTCCCTCCACCAGGGCTGTGCTTCCTGTGTCTAGGTATGGCACCTTAACCATTGTCACTCCTCTCCAGCAGGCCAGCAGAATTAGAAAGGCTTTGCTAGTGCCTCTGCTTGTCTGTTTTAAGCCCTTAGGAACAGTTGAAGCAGGCATACCCCCAAGAGGAATGTTGGGGTTTGGGGAAGGAGGCGGGAATACTGTTCTGAGCCCCAACCCTATCCTGTGACCATTTTGATCCATCTCCATTTGCCCACCTGAGTGGGCGAGATACTGTGTGCCAGGGGACCCCAAGGCTCACAGAGGCTTCTCCTGGCAGCCACTGCAGCATCCCTGGAGGAGCTGCGCCTCCTCAAGGCGCAGAGCAGAAACGAACAGATGGGCCTCCGTGGACCTGTGGAGTCATCCAAATGCTTCCTCTCAGAGCAGAAAGCATTCCCACAGAGGCGCTGTGGTGCCTGTGGTACCCAGGATGAGGCTTATCTGCAGGATGAAACGTGCTTTTCCCACATTGCCCCTTTGAAAGAGTTGATGTGGAGGGGCACAGAGATGAGTGGGATTGGGATGCGCGATGTGAAATTCACAGAGAATCAGTAAGTTAAAAAACAACAGAGACCTGGATCTCTGACGGGTAAAGCCTCCCTGTGCACAGTGGCCTAGACTGCTATCCTAGGCCAGCCGGTGGGAGCCATGTTTACCCAGCTCCTCAGCCATCTGGGGCCTTGCCCTCATCTGTGCTCACCTTCATTGGGCTTCTCAGAGGGTAGTTCAAGTTGAATCGATTCCCTCCGTGTCACGCCTGTGGATCCCGTGTAGCCAGTAGGAGGCTTGTTACTCCTGTGCCCTTAGGAGTCTGATGAACAGGTGGTCTGGGGACTGGGTCAGAAGGGGACTGCTTGCTTGGACCCAGAGTCTTTAAGTGTGGTGTTTGTGAAACACATGTGCATTTGCAGAGTAAGTGTGGAAGCTGCCAGACTTCAGCCAGACTCTGGAAAGAGTTAAAAGTTTTGTTGTTGTGTTTGTTATGAAGAATGTAAATTAATCACTGGGACGGTGGTGGCAGTGGCACATCCCTTAACCCCTGCACTCTAGAGGCAGAGGCAGCTGGGTCGCTGTGAGTTTGAGGCCAGCCTGCTGCAAAGTGAGTTCTAGGACACCCAGGGCTACACAGAGAAACCCTGTCTCAGAAAAAAATAAGTCATTGCAGATAAGAAAAGTCCAGTAAACCAAAAAAGGTGTTCTATTTTTTCCATTTATAACTCACTAATGTTTTAATTTTTCTAGAACCATCTTTTTCATTTTAATGTCTTCATTGAGTTTTTATCCCATTATTAAACTCATACATGCTTACTGTATACACTGTTTTATAATTGAGATAAAATGATATAAAAGTTTTTTTTACTACATTTAGTTGGGAATATGCATTTTTCTTTGCAAATTTGTGTTATTTGCTTTTATATTGTGAGGATTTTACTGAGCCCTTCATATATTGTTGCCATCAGCTCTACCTCAGGAAATAATAGAAACATCTTTTTCCCCCAGCATTTTTTATTTTTTTATTACAGTTTACTCACTTTGTATCTCAACTGTATCCCCCTCCCTCATCCCCTCCCAATCCCACCCTCCCTCCCTCCCTCATCTGCTCCCATGTCCCTCCCCCAGTACACTGATAAGGAAGGTCCTCCTCTTCTTCCCTCTGACCCTAGTCTATCAGGTCTCATCAGGACTGGCTGCAGTGTCTTCCTCTGTGGCCTGATAAGGCTGTTCCCCCGTCAGGGGAGGTGATCAAAGAGCAGGCCAAACAGTTCATGTCAGAGACAGCCCCTGTTCCCCCTTACTAGGGTGCCCACTTGGATACTGAACTGCCATGGGCTACATCTGTGCAGGAATTCTAGGTTACCTCCATGAATGGTCCTTGGTTGGAGTATCAGTCTCAGAAAAGACCCCTGGGCCCAGGTTTTTGGTTCTGTTGCTCTCCTTGTGGAGCTCCTGTCCCCTCCAGGTCTTTCTATCTCCCCCTTATTTCATAAGATTCCCTGTACTCTCTGCCCAAAGTTTGGCTATGAGTCTGAGCATCTGCTTTGATACCCTGCTGGGTAGAGTCTTTCAGAGGCCCTCTGTGGTAGGCTCCTGTCCTGTTGCCTGTTTTCTCCCTCTTCCGACGTCTGTCCCATTTGCCTTTCTGAATGAGGATTGATCATCTTACCAGGGTCCTCCTCCTTGCTTAGCTTCTTTAGGTGTACACATTTTAGTATGCTTATCCTATATTATATGTCTAATATCCACTTATAAGTGAGTATATACCATGTGTGTCTTTCTCCTTCTGGGATACCTCACTCAGGATGATCTTTTCTAGATCCCACCATTTGCCTGCAAATTTCATGATTTTCTTGTTTTTAATTGCTGAGTAAGAAGTTAAACAGAAACAAATCAAGTAATTCAATTATAAAATGGGGTACAGAGCTAAACAGAATTCTCAATTGAGGAATACTTGAATGGCAGAGAAACACTTAACGAAACGCCCAGTGTCCTTAGCCATCAGGGAAATGCAAATCAAAATGACCCTGAGATTTCACCTTATACCCATCAGAATGGCTAAGATAAAAATCTCAAGTGACAACACATGCTGGAGAGAATGTGGAACCCTCCTCCATTGTTGGCGGGAATGAATGTAAACTTGCACAACCACTTTGGAAAATAATCTGTCACTTTCTCAGAAAATTAAGAATAGCGCTACCTCAAGATCCAACTATACCACTCCTAGGCATATATCCAAAATATGTCCAAGTATACAACAAGGACATTTGCTCAACCATGTTCATAGCAGCTTTATTCATAATAGCCAGAATCTGGAAGCAACCCAGATGCCCCTCAGTTGAGAAGTGGATACAGAAAGTGTGGTACATTTATACAATAGAAGCATCTTTTAAGTAAGAGTTTGGCTTTTCTTATTTTGCCAAACCTTTTAAAACAAAAATTTTAATTTGTGTGTGTGGGCACCTGTGTCAGAGGACAACTTTTGGAAGTCCTCTCCCTCCACCATGTTGGCCCTAGGGATCACAGGAAGTTCCTCTGGTTTAGCAGCTAGTGGGCTTTACGTGCTGAGCCATCTTGCCAGCCCCTGCTCTGCTAATCTTTTAAATTATGGCTGCGAGATAAATAAGACTTCATCAGCTGTCCCAACCTCCAGCTTTTGGTTGTAACGGGCAGAACAGAGAATGAGCGGTGCTTTAGGAAACTAATAGGAATTAAAGGGACAAGTAAGGGGCTTGACAGGCTTCTGATAGTTTAATGTTTGTCCAGGTAATCTAGGGCTCTTGGTGCGTTTTCTAGTTTAGGCTTGAGCCTGAGGTTCTGCTTACATGATCTATGGTGAGCTACTGCGGCTAGCTTTTGGACCACAGTTTGCATAGGTAGCAGGGGACAACAGAAATGCCCACATGTGGCTAGTGGTCAAAGCTGCCTCAGGGGCATCTTGTAACTGGCTTTCTGAGCTGTTTCCTGGGACACCAGGCTGTGGAGCCAAGTCTCCTGTCTGGCTAGATGACTTGGCTGGTAGGTAGGCCTGTCTGAGCTCTACTTCCCTTGTTACACATGTGGAGAAGGTAGTAAGTGTTTATCTCAGATACCTAGGAAAATTTAATGAGAGGAAAATGGGTTAACTAAACGGATGCAACTCTTTGGTAGATGTTTTCTCTGATTCTTTCAATATTTCTATCTAAAATTTTCCCTATATTTTTTAAATTTGGTCAGATGTTTTGCATTCACTGTTAGTGATTATTCTGTTCCTTTTATTTTCACTGAGACAGACTATTGCTGTGAGAGCCAGAGCAGCCTCAGGGTCACTCTGTGGCCCAGGCAGGCTTGGAGCTCCTGGTGATGCTCTTGGTCCAGCTAGAATTCTAGGCCTGTGGCACCTTTTTAGCATCTCCTTTTTAAAATAACCAGTCTTGTCTGAGGTGTATTTGGTTGGTCTTCTGGAGAACTATCACTTAGATTCATGTATAAAAGACACTGTATTTTGTTTTCTCAACAGCTACTTCAGTCTTCATTTCTAGTGCTTCATTTTTTCCTACATATGTTTATTTTCCTTCATACCTTCTTGGATTGAAATTAATTTTTCTCTTTATTTTGCAGAAGTTCTCATGAGATCAGGTTTTTGTTTGTTTTTTGTTTTTGTTTCTTTTTTTTTCTGTTACTAGATACTGTTTGCACTGACGCTAATTTATCTTCGGGCCTGCAGTTGTGGTTTTGATTTTTCTCTCTGACCTTGGTGCTATGGAGGCATCTTGCTGGTAAAGCTCCCCAGATGTTTCTCAGGTTGGAGAGGGCTCTCAACACTGCACCCCCTGGGACACTGCTTAGCCTGCAAAGCTGCGAGCCTGCTCCGTGTGGGCCTGGATGTTGTGGCTAGAGCCTCATGGCCCGTGGATGAAGGCTCCACACACCCTTAGGGTGCCAGAAGAGGAGCGGTTGCTTCCGTGTGCGCAGAGAAGGGGTCTCACAGCAAGACGGGATTGTTCCCGGCTCTCGGCTTCTGCACATTGCCGCCACTGCTCAGATGCTGCTCAGGTGGCCCCTTCCCGCTTTACTGGACTCGTAGCTCATATACCAATCCTCCGTATGAGGGAGACCTGGGGCCTGGTGGAGGCTGGGGGACTGTTAACGAACCCTGGATCTTTTGTCACTGACAGACCTTGACCACTGGTTTAGTCCTGGCTTTGTTCGCAGAAAATGCGACCTCATCTCAGAGACTGGAAGGCCCTTGGGGGTCACCTGTTAACTTTCCTGTTCTTAAGAATGTGCTGGTTTGGCATAGTTAGTTTCCAAAAAGACGAAGAGTATAAAGAATTCTTTCACCCACCTCCTCAGGCATTAATGTTCTCATGCTTCTCTGCCCTCTCCTCACCTCTCCGTGGCACTGGGGAACCCAGGGTCTTGGCAGTGCTAAGCACTGTGGTACCGAGCCACCCTAGCCCCTGTCTCTGTAGGAGACATAAGTGCCCTTCACTTCTGAAATCACACCAACCACCAGAGTCATGGGGGCTGGAGGGGTGGCTCAGTGGTTGATACAGGCACTGGCTGCTCTTACAGAGGACCTGGGTTCCCAGCGCCCACATGGCCGCTCACAAGGAAACACCTGTAACTCCAGTTTCAGGAGATCTGACTCTTCTCGTGTCCCCAGGCACCTGCATGCACGTGGAACACAAACATACAAGCAGACAAAACAGACACATAAGATAAACTCTCATACACATAGGACAAAACTTTTGAAGAGTAGATTGTAATCATTTGTGATTCTGCAGACCCCACACAGTCCCGCTGGTGTCGGCGCCATCCTTGTGCCCTCCACCCCACCTTAAACTGGCCTCAGACCCACCCTGTAGCCCAGGCAGGACTCGAATATGTGATCTTTTTTCCTTGCCTCAGGCTTCCCAAGCAGCTGGGTACAGGTATAAACCTGTCCTGCCGGGCCTGGTTTGGTTTTGTTTTTTAAGTACCCTTTAATCTAGATTCTGAATTTTTCCTCCTTAAAATTCTTTCTAGCTTAAGTCTGCACCACCTGATCTTGTCTTATCTGAAGCTAAGTGGACTTGGTCTTGGTTGGTACCTGGATAGGCGGAGTTCTTTTTATGCTGATAAAGAATAGGGGCCTAACTCAGGAAAGGGGCTTGCCCTGCGCTGGACAGCAGGCAGTCTAAGGGGAGCTGGGTGGGACCTGGCATCTGCCGCGCTGGCTCCCCGTCCTCAGGCCTGGAGTGCGGGTCACTAGCTAAAGTCCACAGGCAGAGGGGTGGGGCAAGGCCAGCTCCCAGAAACTGCCTTCCTTGTTCTCGCCTTCTCCTCGCGTTTGCAGTGCCAGGCCTGTGCCCCACCCCTGCCAGGGCTGGTTTGGTGCTGGCTTGGGGTCAAGGCTGAAGCTTTAAAACGTTAAAACTCTAGCCACTGTCTGTCCCTGAGAATGGTGCTAGGGAACAAGATCCCCACCCTGAGCCAGCACAGTTGCCCTTTTTCTCAACAGGAACTTTGAGCCAGCTCCTCCCCACCCCTACCGATTTGGGGCCTCTAGCTGGAGCCTTGTTCTTCCCGCACCTGGGAAATGTGTCTGAACGCTGGAGTCTGGGCCCCGGGTGAACAGGTGGCAGGCTCACCTGCTCTCTGGAGTCTTCCTTTGGGTGCGGACTCCTGGAGCGGGTTGTTTACATTACAAAAGGGATGCTTCGCTGGCAGTTGACCCTCAGGTTATCTTGCTGCAGCTCCCCCCTTGGGGGGTGGGTGTTTTAAAGGAAAAAAAAGTAATTTGTAGGTTTTCTTCAGCAAGTGATTAGCCTTCACTTTCTTGCCCACACCCCTGCTGAGAAGAGCTTCCTCTCTTCAAAGCCCTTTGAGGAGGTGTGAGGAGGTTTATCTTTTGTAGGAAAGGGACCTCCTCCTCTGCTCTCTGGGCCCCTGGGGTGGGCCCCTCCCATCCTGTAAGCTAATGGGAAAGGTCAAGGAATTGAAACCACTTTTCCGAAGCTCGGACCTGTCTTCCCTGCCGCTGCTTCGCCTGCACTTTTGATTGTGAGCTCACCCTTACAAGTCCTCCTCTTCTTGAGCTGGTGTTCCATTTCTGCTTTGCCTTACAGCCTCTCATGGGATGGAGAGGAAGGTTTTCAGCTAAAGGCGCGCGCGTGCGCCTACACACACACACACACACACACACACACACACACACACACACTCACTCACTCACTCACTCTCTCTCTCTCCGCATGTGTGAGTCAGAGGGTAATTTACTGGAGTTACTTCTTCCAAGCCATGGGTCCATGGGAATTAAGCTCAAATGGTCAGGCTCGGTGCTTTTCCTCCACTGAGCCGTCTCGCTGGCCTGACAACTATTACAACTGCTGCTGCTGCTGCTACTACTTCCTCCTCCTCTTCTCCTCCTCTTCCTTCTTTCTACTTCCTCTTCCTCCTTCCTTCTGTTTCTTCTCCTTCCTCCTTGAATTATCCTTTTTTTGAGATATAATTCACATAATAGGAAACTGACCCACTTAAACTACACAGTTTAAAACTATACATATAAACTACATAGTTTGGTGAGTGGGTTTTGGTATGTTTGGAGTGTATACTTCATACTGCTTTGTTTCATAAAATGTCTTATGACCCCAAAGAATCCCCATTGACTCCCCAGCCCCCTCAGCCCCTGGCCATGATTAATAGATGTTTTGCCTGTGGATTTGCCTAATCTAGACATCCTCATATAAATGTTACCTTACAGTGTGTGACCTTTTGTGCCTCTCCTTTTTATTCATGTTCTCAAGGTCTGCCTGTGTGTAAAAAGGTTTGTAATTCAGAATATCCTGTAGGGTGACTCTTCCCACGTTGCGTTTGGCCATTCAGCAGTGGGTTGTTTGAGTTGTTTCTACCTTTTGACTGTTAGGAATACCATTGGTATGAATAATCATATACATTTTTTCTGTAAATGTCATTTTTGTTCTATGTTTTTTTTTTTTTTTTTTTTTTGAGACAGGGTAGCATTGTATAAGAGTGATCTTGAACTCACTCTTGCCTCGGCCTTCAAAGTGCCAGAATACAGATGGGGGTCACCATGCCTGGCTAGCATGCTCGTTTGTAAATTGGGTTGTCTATTACTAAGTTGTATGAGGTGTTATGTAAATAGCAGTGACTTATCAGATGTATGATTTGCAAGTCCCAACTGGTTTGCCCCATCTCCCTTCCCGGGGTGTGACTACCCACATGTGTGTGTAGTTAATGGAGTTGTTTGAAGCAGAGACATTTGTTATTAGCCAGCAGCTCATGGGAATTCGTTCTGTCCTTGCACCAGGCGGGCTCCCCAGGACCACACATCAGGCTTACGCCAGCAGGTGCCTCTACCATTGGTGAAGTCTGATTTCTCTTTGTGGTTTGTTACTCCTTGTTCAGGTGTTGCATCTAAGAATCCATCATGCCATCTGGGCTGATGGCATCTGCCTGTCCTGTAGGAGTCTATAGTGTGCTCACACTTGGCTGTTTGGTTCATCGTGAGTGAGTTTTGAACCTGGTTTGATGCACATATTCACACCCTGTTGTGTATGGTATCTGGTTGCTGTGCTACTCATCTTGAGGGGAGGGCTCTTTTCCTGTCAAATTGTCTTGGTGTACTGTGCAGCTTTTTAAGCATTTAGTGTATATTGTAGCCAGAGCTCCAGAGCCTATGTGGCGGTCAGAGGCCAAGTTGTAGGAGCTGGCTTTCTCTTCCCACCGTGTGGGTCCCGAGGATTGAACTCAGGTGGTGGCGTTGGTGGCGAGCACCATTTCCTCAAGGCCCCTCGCAGCCTTGGGGATGTTTATACCAAATGAGATGGCTAGATCAGCCATTGTAATTCTCTTCATTAGTTCTTCATGTGACTAAGTCTGGGGTTAGCGTCTCCATGATATAAGTCAGTAAGTTAAGAAACGAACTGCATATTTATGTATAAGATACAGCATAGCATCTCAGTTGATGCTTAATGATCAGATCTGGGGAATCAGCATATCTATACCAAACATGTATCACTTCTTTGTGTCGGAAACATTCAGGATTCCTTCTGGCTTTCTTAGAACTTCTGAGTGTTTTTCCTGCATTTATGTCTGTGCGCTGTGTATACACAGTGCTAATAGAGGCTACAAGTTTCTCAGGCTGGACCCAAGGGTCTGAAGCTACAAACATGTAGGTGCTGGGAATGGAACCCGGGTCCTCTGGAAGAGCAGTGAGCACTCCTAACCACTGAGCCATCTCTCCAGCCATTCTACCTATCTTGATGCATACAGTTAATCGTTAGCCATAGTTACAACACTGTACTATAGAACATTAGGAGTTTTTTTTTCCTAATCCATCATAGGTCATTTTGTAAAATAAAAGCAAGCTACTAGAAAAACCGTCATGCTTATATTGCATGACGGTGTCAAATTCTGATGCAAGTTCTAAACGAACACTCCTGGCCTCTGTATTCATCTTGCCATACACAAATGGAGACTCAGAGTTGGTCCGGGGCTGCTCAGAGGCCTTGGGCATCTGGCTGTGTGCAGTGTGTTTACCCTTTGCTTGGGCATTCTCAGACCTGTGTTTCTCAAGCAATGCCTTTCGGGCCTCATTAGTGTCAACTGAGGCAAGACCCACAGATCCTGGTGTTGTCATCCCCTCCTTTCAGTCTTGAAGGGCAGTTTTCTCCAAGGCTTGCTAACGGTACAGCTTCTGAACTAAATAAGGTGAGCCGAGTGCTCCACCTGTTACCAAGGTTGGTTCCTACACTGTCTGTGGCCAGTGGGGGAATTAATAAAGCCAGACAGCCCACGCACAACTCGCCTGGACAGTCAGTGTGTGCTTGAGGAATGTGGCAAACCAGGAGACGCCTAGAGATTGAACCACAGATTCTGTACATGCTGTGGATGTTCTAGGGAGACTGGCACAGTAGCTGTCAGAGGCAGATTCTTAAATAGAAACATATGTAAACGTTAGGACATGCTCAGGGCAAACTTAATGTAAAAATCCCACTGAGTATACTCAGTGGTCCCAAGTCTTAACTAAGTGTACCCTTTATTAAACTACCTAAATCAAAGAAAGGCACCAGTCAGAAACCAGGCGTCCTCAGCCTCCTTCTGTGCACCTCCTCATGCAACTCATGACAGTGAAGAAAGCCTCCCATTCCACAACTCCCCAACAACTTTACTAAACTGTTCTTTCTCCTCCTTATCTTTCCCTCTGACCTCGCTTTGTTCCCTGGAGTTGTGCGCCAGAATTTCCCTGGCTGTGTAATGACTAGCACAGGCCTTTGATGCTCTACCAGTCGACACACAAAAGGCAGCTTCACTCAAAGACAAGTCCAGATTCAGCGACTTTCGTTACACATTCAAAGCCAGAGTGTGTGGGCGTAGGCTTATGTGCTCTCGCGTGTTTCTGTGACAGTGCTGTCTTGTGAATGTGAGACCAAGTCAAACATCTAGCCAGTGCCAGGCCATGAGCAAGGACTCTATTGCCGCACAGTGTCCCCAGGGCCAGACAATGCTGCTGACTGTATATTTGGAGAGATAGTTTATAGTTCTGTATGAGAGTTCCAGGACAGCCAGGGCTACACAGAGAGACCCTGTCTTGAAGCTACCACCCTTCCCCCCAAAAGAAAAACCGCAGAACTTTAACCCAAAGTTCCTAGATTCAACATTACTGCGGGAGTGTCCTTAGTGCCTCAGTTGCTCATCTGTTTACTCACTCAGTCATCAGTCTCGGACTATCTGAGAAGGTTACAGTTGTTAGGGGCACCCTGGCACGGGAACCTCGTGTGGGCGTGGGCGTGTGCGCGCGCGCGCGCGTGCGTGTATGTGTTTGTGCATCCTGAGTATCAATTCCTCTTTGTTTCGAGACAGTATTTTTCACTGACTTGGAGACAGCTGTGTAGGTTAGGGTGGCTGGCCAGGGATTCCCTAACTCCACTTCCTAGCACCCCACACCCAGCTTTTTTGATGTGGGTTCTGGGGATCTGAGGTGCCATGTAAGCACTGAACCAATGGATCTGTGTCTCCAGCCCTCTGCTACCCCATGGACAATTTGACTCCACCTGAGTCCTTCAGAAAGGAAGACACGGGGGAGCAAGCTCCTTGACAGAGAAGAGGAAATCTGTTAATGACTTTGAGACCCTTCTGCAACTGTACGAGTTTATTCTCCCAGAGAATTATAATTGGGTAGCAGGGAGGGGTGGGTAGCGAGGAGGCTGCAGGCATCCACGCTGCTGCTGTTGATGTTGGATTTGACTTTATACCACTTGCCAATTTTGAGCTTGGTTCGTTTGTGCCTCTCTTGGCTTGTTCCCAAAATCGATGTGGAGTCGGAAGCTTTGGAAGGTTACATTTAAGCCGGAATTGCTTGCTTCATGCAGCCTGTACTTCCACGCAAAACTGTTGGCTGCTTGCTTTTCCTCCCCAGTCTTAGTTCCTCTGACACGCCTGAATGCCCTGGGCTTTGAGGGGTTTGGGATCCCTTCAGGAAACAGTTGTGGAGTCATTCCCCAAGGCCAACTCAGTCTGGGGACTGCGGTGGTAGCAATGTTTGCTTGCTGGTTTCCTGAGCCTTTTAAGAAGGCTTTTTGAGGCAGGAGGTGGTAGAGAAGCTGGCTGTGAGCCGCGCTAGGTGGGGCCTCACTGGGCCATGTGCGTCCCCTTCCAAGGACGTGCACTGTGGGCCAGCCCGATGGCTCAGTGGCTCGGAGTGCAGGCTGCAGACCTCTGGGGCTGTATTTTTGCTCAGCAGAGCTACCTGGGAGTCTGCTGGCCTGGGAGCCATCCTGGTGACCTGACCTGGTTCTGGTGTGCTGAAGACTTTGCCTTCTACCGAGGCCTTTGATGTGGTCAGCTAAGTTTCCTCCATACTAGCTGGAGGCTCTGGCCAGAGGCTGCAGGGACTCCACAGACCAGGACTCTGCACTGGGCGGCTTCTCTGCTAGGGCCTGCAGGTTGAGTTGGCAGTCACGGCAGCCATAGCCCATGGGTAAGGGCTCTAGAAACCTTCCAGGCCATGATTCCTCTCCCAGACAGGCCCCTAGTTTTCTTCCTGGCCTTGTGCATGAGACCAGTTTGTAGTTAGTGGCAGAAAATGCACAAAAAGAGCCCACAAGTCCTGTCCCTGAGCTTCTCTTTGTGCCCATTGGCTTGCACATGCTTTTTGCTGCTATTGGGAGTCTATCCTTAAGAGCTCTCCCCCCCCCAAAAAAAAAAAAACAAAAGAGAAATCAAGTATAATAAACTGAACAAGACAATTTTCTACATGTTTGCTCTGACGCACATGTACACGTCACACATACACAGTAATGAATAATTCTGGAGGGAAAGCTTAACACACGCAGTCTGTCACCCGGAAGTGCTGTTCGTGCCTGTGACCCTGCACCATCAGCTCTGTCTCGCTGTGCATTGTTAAAGGGGTGGAATTGTTCCCTCAGGCACTGTTTTGACCCCTCTCTCCGCCACCCTTCAGAAGGCATTCACTTCAGGAGAACGTTCCCTGAGGATGGGAGTGTGTAGCTCAGTTGGTAGGAAGCCGTGGACTCAATGTTCAGCATAAAACTGGGTGCGGTAGCACATCTTCATAATTGACACATTCACAGAGTGGAGACAGGTGGACCCTGAAGTTCAAGGGCATCCTCCCTCCGCAGAAAGTTTGGTCTACACGAGACCTTGTCTTTTCCAGTCAACATGTAGAGAACGCATTCTGAGGTATCATTTTCCTCCAATGAACACATTTTCTGTGTTTTTGCATTTTATATTTTCCTTTTATCGCTTTAAACAATATATCAGCAAGTGAAGTGTCATCTTGTAATTTTTCTGGTGTATGTTAATAGGCACACGTCATGATACATCACTGATAAGGCCTAACAAATGGGCACTCTTCATAGGCCTGTTTTCTTCTACTCCACCCCTGTCTTTGTCTCAGAGACCCAACCATGCCTGGTATTCAATGTTTATCTTTCCTTCATTGAAGTTTTCATTCATTTGTGCCCCCTTACAATTAATTTTGCTTATTTAGTAGAATAAATATATGCATACACACATTAACACGCTCCTTCGAAGGTCAGTCTTTGTGCTCTGCTTTTGCTTTTGAGATGGGATCTTACTGTGTAGCCCAGGCTGGCTGGCCTTGGGCTCACAGAGATCCACCTGCCTCTGCCTCCTGGGTCTGGGATACAAGTGTATACCACTATGCCAGCGTAAGACCGGCTCTTTTAAGTCCACACACATTACGTTTCTTTGTGTGGGCACACATGGTGCGTGAGGATGTGAGAGAATGGCCTGGCATGAGCCAGGTCTCTCCTACAGTGTGGGCTCCAGGGATGGAGCTTAGGTTGTCGGACCTGGAGGCAAGTGCCTTCACCTCCCCTCCCCCCGAAGATCTCCTTTCTGCCCACTGTTGTAATCACCGTAGTTTGTGATCCCCTGTCCCAGTCCCTCGGCCCGTCATTCCTCTGCTGCCTACAGCTCATCTGGCCGTGACTGGTGAGCTCTCGGGCATCTGCACATGCTGCTGCGTGACTGTGGTGCCACTTCTCGAGTGTCCACTTGGCTTCTCTGGGACTGGAACTACAGGGCCACAGGACATGTGGATTTGACGTTAATCATAGTCCACAGATGTTTCCAGAATGATAGCCCTCCGGCCTTTTTGCTAGTGCTGTGTCAGGAAGAGCTGCTGCCGAACCATGGGTACTTAAACCAACACACCCTGGCCGGGCCATGTGGGCACCTTTAATCTCAACAGCCAGGGATGCAGAGGCAGGCAGATCTCTGTGTATGAGGCCGGCCTGGTCTCCACAGCGAGTTCCAGGACAGCCAGAGACAGAGAAGCCCTGCCCTGTCTTTGAAAACAAACAGAAAAGCCACAGCCTTTGCAGTACTTGCTGCTGCACGTGCTCTGTGCGCACAGGTTGTGTGTTCGCTTACTCCTCGTGGTCTTAGTGCCCTCAGTGTACAAAGTTAGGAGACAGAAGAACAGAGTTCCTGAAGTGACGAAGCTAGTAAGTGGGATCGACGAGATTCTCACTGTGATTTTGTTTTGACAGTCAGGCTTTGTAGAACAGGTTAGCCCCAAATTCAAACCTTCCTGCCTACACCTCCTGAGAGCCGGGATTACAGGCACGTGTGCCACTACACCTGGCATGGCTCTGGTTTTACTACTTTTCACTTTCTAGTTTTTATCTAGGTGTATGGGCTTTCCCTTGCACATATGCGTACGCATGCTTGCCTGGTGCCTGAGGTGGCCAGAAAGGGTAACAGATTCCCTGGAACTGGAGTGAGACGGTTGCAAGCTGCCATGTGGGTGTGAGGACAAGACCCTGGGCCCTCTGTGAGAGGAGCCAGTGCTCTTAACCTCTAAGCCATCGCTTCAGCTTCTGTGTCCTCTGTCTCTGGGTTTCTGTGTGTCTCTACCTTTCCCCCGCCTCGTGTGTGTGTGTGTGTGGGAGGGGGCGTTAGTCGAGTATTTTTCCCATTTTCCCCCCATAAAGACAAATACTTTGTAAAACCACTCTTGTGTTTCTGGAACACTCAAGTTGCTTATAGTTCTTTTCTGTTAATGCTTCACAGAAAACAGTCTTGGCATTTGCAACATTTTAATTTCTTCTATTGCTTTACTGTTTTGTTTTTTACATTTATTAAAATGAGATTCAGAGTACTTGGCGATTAAAAATGGCAGTACTGTGTGACCAGGAATGGCACCTAGCTTCTCTATGCTCAGCGTTCTTGTGTGTGGTGCCTGTAGGGTTTGAGAAGGGTGGATGAGAGGATGAGAGGGAGAGTATGGTGCCCAGCCTGCCCTGAGGGTGCCTCTAGCACAGTTAGTTCTACAGGTTTGCTTTCAGCTTCAGCCTCTTTTCCTTTCCTCCTTTCGGCCACGTGAATTGCTGTTAGGTCAGAGGGCATGAACTCCCATAGTCCTGTACTCCTGCCAAATGTAGCAGAGTTTCAGCGTTTTCTTGCGCATCACTCAGTCACAGAAAGATGGGTGTATAGGTCCGTTTTGAATTAGGAAAGGCAGGAGGCTTTCAAATGCGGTATCGATCACGCGAAGAGTAACCATGAGACCTTCTAACCCTCCCTAACAAGAAGTAGTTCTGCCGTCGTGTAATGAATGGGTCAAAGAGTTAGACATGGCCTTCTCAGGTTTGCAGTCTGCACAGGGGCTACACCCCTGGCGCTCACTAGCCTGTGTACACACGTGGTCTCCTGCCAAAGTGGGCAGCTGTGTGCGTCCTCTGCCAGGGCCCCCCAAAGTCTGTCCATTATACATCAGCTTTGTCAGAAAGCTCAGGAGGGGAGGGCCCTCTCAAGAGATGAATAATTGATCAGCTCTAGATAGAATGCCATAAACGGGATCCCTGCACTATTTTCATTTGGGAAGGAGGGGAGGATTTTTGCCTCCTGTAGAGGCCTGAACTGAGCTGAGGGAGAGGGTGGGGCTGCAAACCCTCCAGCAGCTGCTAGCTTGGCTGAGTGGAGGATCCGAGCTGGGGTTGGGGTGGGAAGATCTGGGTCAGGAGGCAACCGCTATTGCCTCAAACTCATCCGAGTAGGAGAACTTATCCGAGAGTCTGCCGCGGAGAGATGGGCGTTCATGGATGTTGATGGGAGCTTGCTCATTCTGGCTGCCAATACCTTGGACACATTTCTGCTAACGTGGTGTGCAGCTGACAAGCAGCAGGCCAGCCCAGTGGCTTGTTCCTCTTCTAACTCAGCCTCCTGCCAAGGCTGAGAAAGGATGAACAACAGCACTTCCATCTCCTGGTCCTGCCCTTCCCTTTGCTTTCCGCTCAGTAGAGTATTGCAGAGCCGGGGTGTACATACTGGGAATCAGGAGACTTAGGAAGCTAGGGTTGGGTCTGAAGCCCTCTCTGGCAGCGCTGACTGAATTCTCTGCAGAGTAGAGAATCCTTCCTTTCCCAGCCTTGCCCAGCATCAGGGCTTCTGGAGTCCCTCCGGTAGGGAGGCTGGCTGCTGCTGTTGAAGCCCTGCACTGTCGGGGAGACAGTGGTGGACAGTAAGGAGCGCCAGAATAGAGGATGAGGGAGCAGGAGGAACATCAGAGGCAGGATGCAGAATGACGGTCCAGCACAGGCTCTTGTGTCCCTGGAGGGGGGTGGGAGTGGTGCAAAGGTGAGCTCTGAGCTTTAGGCGCACACAGCTCCTTGGAGACGACGCTCAGGGCGTGTCTATGATGATTACTATCTCCCAGGGGCAAGTCCCTGCTGCTGCAGATGGGGGACACATCCTAACCTGGGTAAGACCGAATGGGCAAACTGGAGAGTTGACATGAGTCAAAGAAGAGACCCAACAGGAATAGGAGGGCCCCAGGAGAGTTGGGTAGGGTTTGTAGCCAGAAAGGGAAGCATCAGGGCCCTTGGGTACCCCCTTGTTGTGGAGAGATCATTAATTAATGCCTGGAGCTTCAGCGGTCTTCCAAAGCTTGGGGAGGACAAGATAGATGTCAGCCAGCCAGCTCTGCAGGAGGCAGGGGCACAGGTTCCAGAGGGGTGCCAGGAGCCTCATCCCTTAGCAGCTCAGGGCACAGTTGGCTGTGCACCCCAACAGAATGAGACTCTGGAGCAATCTGGAGAAAGCAGGACTGGCCAGACTGGACTTCTACTAGGTGAAGTGTTTTGTTTCTTGTCTCTGATGTTGATATTTTACCCTGTGACGTGTTTCGTGTTTCTGCTGGTGCTTTAGTCCAGGCCTCACATCACAGGCCTGGGTAGTTGTCTACCTAGCCCTTGGCTCACAACCTTTGGGACTTGTAGTGGTAACTGAAATTTCCCTGCTGGAGATGCAAGTGTACTCTCTGCTGTAGCCTTGCCACCGCCCCCATACCTGCTGCTTTCCATTTTGGATCCATGTGTGGGTGGGGCTCAAACCCAGGGCCTTAAACGTGCAAGGCAAATGCTCTACAACCAAACTCAACACCTTAACCGTGCCCAAAGCCTGCCAGGCCTCCTCATCACATATCTGCTTGTTCCTTGCCTGTAAATTCCTTTCCCTTCTTCCCTCTTCTAAATACCTGTCCACTTTCCTTTCTCACCTCAAGGATTACTTTTCGAGGACCTTTCTAGACTCCCCGTGCGTACCTGATGGAGGGAACTGGCAGCTTCCTTTTTCCTGCCTGCTCAAGTGCACCTGAGTATACAGTGCTGTGTGCTTCTAGGACATTCCCAGGCATGCTTTCCCCTTGTATCTGCATCAGAAATGGCAGCCTACAGCAGCTTCAGAGGGAAGGAAGCCCATGTTCAGGAAGAAACTGTGCCCTGTGTAGGTTGTGTCATAGCTGTGTGTCCAACTCTTGGGACCCATCAGTGAAAAGATACGAGCCTAGATGTAACAGAAAGACAGGAAAGAAGGGATGTGAGACAGTATAATAGTTGAGCTGTGAGAGCTATCCTACCCCAAGTATCTTACTGTGGGTTCTGGCCAGAAAGCCTGAGAAAGGCACGGGCTGCCGGGCCCTCCGAGCCGCTGCAGCGCGTTATGGCGGGTCTGGGCCGTTAGCTGTCAGGCTTTCACTTGAGCACACGGTGCTGCGTCTGCTGCGTGTAATTTGCACAGATGTGGTGTGGTACGGGGCTGTGTCTGCCCTGTTTGATTTTTCTCTCTAGCCTCTTGACCTTTTGGCACCAGGTCCAGCCTATGTGTCCTTCTGGCAGGTGGCACAGTTACTCAATCTACGGGGAGTTTATCCCTCCTGTATTCAACATCTGTGTCTTCTCTGAGAGCAGCCCTGTTGTTGCTGGTGGCAGGGTCCGCTCCGGGTGTGTCTGGGTTCTTGGTCGCTTAGTAGAGGAATTGAAACAAAGACACACTCAGATTGCAGTAGGAGCAAGGAAGCTTTACTCAGAGGAAAGTGACAGAGCAGGCCCGATGCACTGGTAGGACCGAAGCTAGTGAAGGGGCCATGATGACTGTTGCAAGTTCCCCTCGGGAGAAGGAGGGATTTGCACACTCGGAGCATAATTTAAGCTGTTGTGTTTTAACCATGCCCAAAGCCTGCCAGGCCTCCTCATCACATGCCTGCTTCTATGTAAGAGCTTTTGTTACATAACTATTTCTCTAGCTTGTATGTCCTTTCCCATAATACATCTCATTTTAATCACATACACATCCAGTTATGTATAAAATGGTCAATAGGGAGTCTCCTTAAATTGACTTTGAAGACAATTTGCCTTATTTTTGCCTAAACTCCAAACCAGTTCAGGCCAGATTGGCCTATCTTCTGTACTCAGACCAACTCAAGAATGATTAAATAACATCTCAGACTGATGGACAGTAAGGCAAGGAGAGACGCCTGTTCGGAGAGGGACGTATGTGCAGCTCAGTGAATACGGAGCCCTTTGCTGCTGGTGCACTCCTAGGCAACTCCTGTCCCTTCACATTAGCGTGTGGAGCTGCACTGCTTCAGGTCTGTAGGCCACACTAAGTTTCTAAGGTGAGCAGTACGCCATGACCTACATTCGTAGGTGTCTAAAAGTTTTCCAGCAGGTATTGCATGGCCAGTGGGATAGGAGATTTTCCTTGGCCGGGGAGGGTCCTGCTGTGCCAGCATGGGTAGGAAAGACACAGGAGTCCATAGGCTTTCAACATTGCCTTGTATTAACTACCACCCGTTGTGGGAGGCAGCTGCTTAGGTTCAGAGTGATGTGAGTGCATACGATGAGCAAGAAGGGGCCGTCAGGCTGCCAAGTGCATCATTAGAAGAGGAGTATACATAGTTGCTGAGCTGTTCTCTATGCTCGCCCCTCTCACTGTGACAGACCTCCAGACCCCCTGTCAGTTGACGTAACAGCTTGTTCTCTGAATGTGGCTGGGCTGTGGTGACAAGTACGTACAAGCCAGCACTCTCTGTAGCTGGCCTCAACAGAATTGTGGAGATATTGTGAAACTTGGACATCTTCGGATGGAGTTGTGAATCAAAAGCCTGCAGAGGCTTCATAGGTAGCACAGGTCAATGAAGCCATAATTGATTCAGGCCTCGAAGAGTGATCAATCCCTGACCAGTGGCCTTGGTTTCAGAAGGCTGTGCTTGTGCTGAGGTGGGGAGCGTGCTGTGTGCTGAGACAGTTATGTTCTGTATAAGCAGTAGCTCCTCTCTGCTGTAGACAAATTTGCCAGGTAAACCTTCAAGAAAGTCAAGGCTTTGTGGTATACACTTTGATGTTTAAAATCTGTCAAAAGCAACCACTAACTCGGGACAGGCCAGCTGAGCTGGACCTGTGGCAGCTGTGGTTCTGCCCTGTGCAGCATGGTATCTATCTTCTGTGTCATAAGCCACATAACACAAAACGGTAAGATACAGGCTAAAAATTGTTGGTTGATGGTCTCCTTTCGAACCTGACTCCTTATGGTCCCTCTACCCATTCAAGAACACAGCAGCTTTCAAACTCAGGACTGAAAGGTGGGAACATGCTTGCCTTCAGTGCTCATTGGCAGCTTCTGCTGGCAGGTTTGCTCCAGTTTCACTGGCAGGTATTGAGAAATATGTCAGTGGGCTTCCTTAGCTTGGAAACTGGAATTCGGGGTTTTCTTATCTCCCACCCATGTTGGCGTTCCTGTCTTCCCCTCCATGTCTGTGTCTACTTTTCCCTTTATTCTCTTTTTGGTCTGAAAAGCATTTTTCCTTCTCAAGGAACTGAGTGGCGCACAGCCAGCCTTAGTTCTTTCTTCTTATTCACACACCAAAAATAACTTTTAAAATCCCTTTTCGTTGTCTTGACCATTTTGGGAAAGCCTCAGCTCATGTGGCATTAGTCTTCCTGACGTTGTTTTTGTGAATCTTGCTACTCTCTGATGTTTCTTCTTGGTTATGCTTGCTCCTCCTCCTGTCCCTTCACATTAGCGTGTGGAGCTGCACTGCTTCAGGTCTGTAGGCCACACTAAGTTTCTAAGGTGAGCAGTACGCCATGACCTACATTCTTAGGTGTCTAAAAGTTTTTCAGCAGATATTGCATGGCCAGTGGGATAGGAGATTTTCCTTGGCTGGGGAGGGTCCTGCTGTGCCAGCATGGGTAGGAAAGACACAGGAGTCCATAGGCTTTCAACATTGCCTTGTATTAACTACCACCCGTTGTGGGAGGCAGCTGCTTAGACACGTAATAGCGTGATATGTGCTAAGGGAAGAATAGGGAAGCAGCCACAGTGTGCAGCTAACCTTGAAGAGTCCTGGAGATAGAGGCACAGCTAACTCTGCAAACTGGGTAGGAATAGAAGTGATGCTTGGAGAATAAGCCACGGTGATCAACAAACCACCGGCCAGAAACTGAGGAGCACATGCTCAAAGCTCTGAGACATTGGAGAAGCATGTGGGTTCTTTGTGGCCAGAACAGGAACAGTAATGAGGAGATGGGATCTGCAGGCTGAGGGTTCATTGCAGCAGGTCTGATGCCCAGTGGCAACCGCCACTCTGCAGCCTGATGGCTGTGCCTGACTGACAGTCTTGGAGCTGGTGATATCTTAGCCATCTTACTGTATTTTGTGCGATACCCAAGGATCTAATTTGTTTTTTTAGCTTTCTATTTTGACAGAATCTTAAAATGTATGCAATGTTGCAAGAATCATACCTGGAACTCACATGTACCCAGAATGTTTATGTTCTCATTTGCTCCAGCATTTTCTCTCTATGTATGTATTTTTCTATATGCATATAAATGTTTTATGACTTCTTGAGATTAAATTAGAACCACTGTGTCCCTTTACTGTTAACTATTTGGATGTGTTTGTCAGAACAACAAGGGCATTGAGTGTTTTTAAAAAGATTTTTTTGTGTGTAAGCACGAGTGCCCATGGAGGCTAGAAGTGAGGTGTCGGCTCCCACTTAGTTACAGGGATTTGTGAGCCACTTAGTGTGGGTGCTGGGATTTGAACTCTGTTCTTCTGTTAGAGCCACAGGTGTTCTTAACTGCTGAACTAGTTCTTCAGCTCCAAGTCGGATTCTGTACTTGTAATTGCAACCTTTTGGAGGGGCACACAACTGAGGGTTGGACCTCGGGCGTCACACATTAGACCTGTGACCTACCATGGGGCTACATCCCCAGAAGTGTGCTCTTACCTATGACTTAACGATCCAAGTCAAGATTAGGGTAGACCAAGCGGTATCTTGTTCATGTTGCTGTTCCGGCTGCATCAGGAAGGCAATTGCTGCTTTACCCTAGTTTGAGATCTGACCTTTAAACACATATTTTGTTTCTGTAGCTTGGAGAGGCTCTTTCTTGATTATAGGCTTTGAGAGAGCACTTCCGGTGTTATGTACTAAACTGAAGTTTTATGTACCTGATGATTTCCTCATGAATAGATTCAGGTTCCACGTTTTGGCAGAAGTTCCCCTGAGTTTTGAGTCCTGTGTCTCATCCAAGTGTTGGTGGTGTCATATTGTAATGATGACTGTAATGGGTAATTTTGATTGGGTTAAAAAATACCTTGGACAGTAAGGCACACCCTTGGGTAGGTCTCTGCGGGCTTTTCTACAGAGGACTACCTGAAGGGATAAGACCCATTCTAAATGTGGGGACACCATTCTATGGACTGAGATTCTGTACGGAATGAAAAGGAAAAGCCGGCTAAGCGTCGGCATTTCCCTGTGTGTATTCAGTGTGAGCGAGGGATGTCACCTCGCTGTGTCTCAGACGCCTGACCGTCTCAGCTGTGTGCCTTCCTGCCATCAGACCGTACCCTCAGGCAGTGAGCCAAAACAAACCCCCTTCCCTTAAGTTGCTTCTGGTCAACTGTTTGGTAACTAAGGTTGATCACTTGGTTAAGGTGGTGTCTTTACTAAAATTCTCCCATGTGTCGGCTTTCCATTGCTGTCGGCAACAGAGATAGAAAAAAAAAAAGTTTTGGCAGTTGTTTAACGGTTTCAGAAGTTTCAGTCAGTGGCCACTTGGCTTCATCACAGCGTCTGAGGCAGGTCATCATGGTGGGCAACAGGTGGCAGAGCCAAGTGCTCGCTGGCCCCATGGAGCCGGGAAGCAAGGGAAGGAGCTGGGGTCCCGCGGACTTCTTTGCTCTACTCCCAGTCCTGCAGCTCCCCAGCAGCACTGCCTGCTTCAGCTGGAGCTTTTGAGGCCACGCCTCTGGAGGTGCTGCAGAGCTCCACTGGTGGCCTGTGCGGCAGCTGCTGTGGCCTTTGAGGTCTCAGCAGCTGTCAGTCTTGCAGCTCACCAGGCTCCCACCCACTGCCTGTGACTTGGAGTCTGTCACTCCTTCTAAGGTTTTTCTGGCCTTCCATAGAAAGGAAGGACTTTCCAGGGACAGATCTTGCAAACTTAATGCCATGCCTTTGTTTCCACTCTTACCTCGCTGAACCTAGGTCCTTTTGGCCCCACTTCAATCACACTTTCTCTTTCGTGGCCTGGGTGAGAGGCCTGATTGTTTTCAAGCAGGAGTTCAATGCATCATCCCAAATGGCCCTGCGTGGAGTGAGGCTAATCTCAATGTCGGGCAGAGCCAATCTCCATATGGGATGGGGCTCATCAGTAGGGTCAGTCATCGGTATTTCCCTCAGGGCTGTGTGGGAATGTTAGCTGGTTCTCCTACCTTGAGAGGATTTAACCGGGAGAGAAGGGAACTGTGGGTTTCCTCCCCAGTGGGAAGCTGTGGCTGATCCCTGCCCGGGCCAAGTGGGACAGCTTTCCAGCTTCCTGTTTACAACACACCATTCCACACTGGGGTTGGTTAGCTTGCTTTCCCTCCTCACACAGAAACAGAGTCGGCAGGAGGACCCTGGGATGACTTTGGTTATTGGAAGCTTTAGGGTCTTTTTGGTTTTTGTGATTGATCTGAGCTCTCACAGGGTCCAGTGACACTTAGGACTCCGCATAGAATGTCTCCGTGTGTTTACACGTGTGCACACGGTGTATGTATACGGAGGTCAGAGGACAGCCTTGGGTGTCACGGCTGAGGAGTCACCCTTCCCGACACCTCTTCCCCCACGTGGTCTCGCATTGGTCCAGAGCTTGCTAAGTAGGCCAGAGCAAAGCCCGAGGACCACCCTGTCTCCCCTCCCCAGCTGAGATTACAAGTTGGGAAAGCCAGCTAAAGAGTGGAGATGCATGAAGAAAAGTCTGAGGCTCAGCGAGTAGCAGGGAGAGAATTTGCCAGAAAAGAGGGGCGCAATTTGAAGTGTACCTGGGCAGTGTGAAGTGGGGTGACACTTTACAGAGAGTGTGGTTTATGTTTTTCCTTCTCTTCTCTCCAGACAGGCTCAGAGCTCAGCCCGGTTGATGGACCTGTTCCAGGTCAGATGGACTCAGGGCCAGTGTACCATGGTGATTCAAGGCAGCTAAGCACCTCAGGGGCGCCGGTCAATGGTGCTAGAGAGCCCGCTGGACCCAGTCTGCTGGGAGCTGCGGGGCCTTGGCGGGTAGACCAGAAGCCCGACTGGGACGCTGCCTCAGGCCCTGCTCACAGTGCTCGCCTGGAAGATGCCCACGATCTGGTGGCCTTTTCGGCTGTGGCCGAAGCTGTGTCTTCATATGGGGCCCTTAGCACCCGACTCTATGAAACCTTCAACCGTGAGATGAGTCGTGGGGCTGTGAACAGCAGCAGGGGCACCCGACCCGAGAGCTGCTCTGAGGGCAGTGAAGACCTTGACACGCTACAGACAGCCCTGGCCCTCGCAAGGCATGGCATGAAACCACCCAACTGCAATTGCGATGGCCCAGAGTGCCCCGACTACCTCGAGTGGCTGGAGGGGAAGATCAAGTCTGTGGCCATGGAGGGAGGGCAGGAGCGGCCCCGGCTCCCAGGCACTCTGCCTCCTGCTGAAGCCAGCCTCCCAAACCCAAGCACCAGACCACTCCTTAGCTCTGAGGTGCCCCAGGCACCTCCCCTGGAGGGCCTGCCTCTGTCCCAGAGCGCCCTGAGCATTGCCAAGGAAAAAAACATCAGCCTGCAGACAGCCATTGCCATCGAGGCCCTCACCCAACTCTCCTCTGCTCTCCCTCAGCCTTCCCACTCCTCCTCCCAGGCCTCTTGTCCACTCCCGGAGGCCTTGTCCCCTTCTGCCCCTTTCCGGTCTCCCCAGTCCTACCTCCGGGCCCCCTCATGGCCTGTGGTTCCCCCAGAGGAGCATCCAACTTTTGTTCCTGATAGCCCCACCTTCCCTCCAGCGACTCCAAGAACTGAGTTTCCAGAAGCATGGGGCACGGACACCCCTCCAGCAACACCCCGGAACTCCTGGCCTGTGCCTCGCCCAAGCCCTGACCCTATGGCTGAACTGGAGCAGTTATTGGGCAGCGCCAGTGATTACATCCAGTCAGTATTCAAGCGGCCTGAGGCCCTGCCCACCAAGCCCAAGGTCAAGGTTGAGGCCCCTTCTTCCTCCCCGGCCCCCGCACCATCCCCTGTTTCCCAGAGGGAGGCTCCCCTGCCATCGTCAGAGCCCGACACCCACCAGAAGGCCCAGACAGCGCTGCAGCAACACCTTCATCACAAGCGCAACCTGTTCTTGGAACAGGCCCATGAAGCCTCCTTCCCTGCTCCCACGGAGCCTCAGGCTCCTGGCTGGTGGGCTCCGCCAGGCTCACCTGCCCCACGGCCTCCTGACAAACCACCTAAGGAGAAGAAGAAGAGGCCCCTTACCCCAGCTGGAGGTGCTGTGGGAGCGGAGAAAACCACCCCTGGGATTAAGACCAGTGTCCGAAAGCCCATTCAGATCAAGAAGTCCAGGTCCCGGGACATGCAGCCTCTCTTCCTGCCTCTTAGGCAGATTATTCTGGAAGGGCTAAAATCCCAAACCTCAGAAGGACAGGCACTTCCACCCACCCAGCTCCCTGCCCTGCCTCCCGCCTCCCAGGGTGCTGCCTCCCAGAGCTCTGCTGCCCCTCTACCCTCAGAACCTTCTCTTGCGCTATTTGCACCTAGTCCCTCCGGGGGCAGCCTGCTGCCCCCTACTCAGGAAATGAGGGCCCCCAGCCCTGTGGCAGCCATGCAGCCAGGCTCCACTGGTGGCCCCCTTCCCCCTGCCGATGACAAGCTGGAGGAGCTCATCCGGCAATTTGAGGCTGAATTTGGGGATAGCTTTGGGCTTCCTGGTCCTCCTTCGGTGCCCATTCAAGACCCTGAAAACCAGTCAATGTGTCTCCCAGCTCCAGAGAGCCCTTTTGCCGCTCGCTCCCCCAAGAAGATCAAGATTGAGTCCTCAGGGGCTGTGACTGTGCTCTCAACCACCTGCTTCCATTCAGAGGAGGGAGGGCAGGAAGCCACACCCACCAAGGCTGAGAACCCACTGACGCCCACCCTCAGCGGCTTTTTGGAATCACCTCTGAAGTACCTAGACACACCTACCAAGAGTCTGCTGGACACGCCTGCCAAGAAGGCCCAGGCTGAGTTTCCCACCTGCGATTGTGTTGGTAAGTCCATTCGAGTGTTAGGGAAGGACAGAGTTGCCCGGCGGGCTTGGGTTTCAAGGCACTTCTGGCACAGGGCTTACTGACTGCCTACTGCTGTGCTGTGCTCTGGGAAACGAGCTGGCAGGTACATGGAAAAAAAAGGAAACTGATGCCACTGTAGCCGAAGCCGCCGTCAGAGACGCTGTCTTCCTTTCCTTTCCTGTTGCTGCCATAAAATACTCAGCTAAAAGCAACTTAAAGGAAAACAAGTTTATCTTGGCTCACTGTTCAAGGGTGCCATCTATCAGGGCAGGGGAGTCAAAGAGAGAGGAGTTTGAGGCAGCTGGTCAACCACAGCCAGGAAGCAGAAGATGAATGCTTGCTGGTGCCCAGCTCCTTTCTCCTCTAATGTAATCAGAATGTCAGCCGGGGCATGGTGCTGCCCACAGGGGCTGGCCTTCTATGTCAAGGTTAAACCCCCCCCCCCCCAAACATGCCCCGAGGCCCACCTCCCAGGTGGTTTTAGATTCTGTGCCCTGACATCACAGAGGCCTTCCTGCAAAAGATGGCGCCTTTGCATAGCCCTATTCTAGGAGTGAGGAGTGCCTCTGGCTGAAAGTAGGATTTTGTTTGGAATCTTTTTGGCCTAGGGAGAAAAGAAAAGAGCAAAGTAGGATGAGGTGGCTTGAAGGTGGTGGACAGGGTTCAGATCAGTCAGGGCCCAGGGGCCAGTGTCAGGAGATGGACCCAGGCAGAGCAGTGTGCTCCTGAAGGTTTGAAAGCAAGTGATGTCCTTGTTATCTTGTACATTTGAAAAACTTCTGGCTTATGGTGGAAGAAGAGACTAACCCGGAACAGGAACTGTAAGGAAAACACCATGAGAGGGAGAGAGAGAGTGTCTGAGGGGGAGGGAGGAGAAGAAGCAGATGGATGATGGTCCAGGAAGAGGTCTTGGCCATGGCAGTGTTGTTCACTCAGGACAGGTTTGGAGTGGCTGTGCAGCTAGAAGCAACACACGTACCGGTTCTGTCACGGTTAGATCTGGGCCGGGTGTCCCTGTTCCACAGGTCAGGGCAAGACAGCCCATCAGTCTGTAGGCCTTGCCCTGGGCGCTGAGGATACTGCACGGATGTGACAGTCTCAGGAGGTTCTTGCTGCTGCACTAGCAGCCCTGGCTCTGCTCTGGTTCCTGTGCCCTGCTACTTAAGAAAGGCCCATGAACGGCACATGCCTTTTAGTATTGGCTGAACGAACACAGCAACGCTCCCGAAAAGCACACTGAATTCTTGTGGCTGTGTGATACACAAAGGCTGTCTTCCTGAGTTGTTAAAATGTGAGAACAGCAAATGATTTATAAGGTGCTTGTCCCAGTGAGTGAGGGGCTCTGGACTTCCATCCTCTCCAGCAACCCCAGACTCTGGGAGTCCGTGATAGGATTTACTCGTTATGCCCTGGGTTTCTTTGAGGGGTGAAGAGCACTCATGAGCTCTGCTCCTTGTCAGATATGACTGTAAGGTACGGCCGTGAAGCCCTTGGTCCCCAGTGTTTAGGGGAAGTGTGTACAGACCATGAGCATGGCCCCTCTTGCCCTTCTGTGTTTGTATGTCTGCCCCAATTGTCTGAATATAGTGCCCCGATCTCCTTCCCTACTGCTTAAGGCTTAGTTGGTCCTTAATAAATGTGTTACTTTCAAAATCTCATTTTATGACTGTGAGGGTTGGTCGAGGCTGCTTTAGACTCTGAGGTGTAGCTCCATCACTCCCTAGCTGTGAGTGCTTGGACCCTTCTCTAACCTTTAAGTGTATCCTAGAGGGCGATGACCTGAAGCAGGAAGCCGCTGAGAGCGACAGTACTAGTCACGAAACACTGCTTAGCTCCAGGCAGCTCCAAGTCAGTCACCACCTCATTTGATCACCGTGCAGGCACAGGGTGTGAGGGTTGGAGCCGGCTCCACTTCAACAGGTGGAAGCAAAAGTCAGGCTAAATACTGTTCCAAGGTCATAAAAGTGGTAGAATCGAGATTTGAACTTAAGCACTTGGGCTCTTAACCACCTTGCACACTCTTATTTTTCTTTTAGCTTTTTGTATGTGTATGGTGCAGGGGAAGTCAGAAAACAACTTGTTGATGGTTTTCTCTTTTATTAAGTGGGCTTTCAGGGCTTAGATTCAGGTCCTCAGGCTTGTGCTGCAGACCGTTACTACTGAGCCAAGTCTGCAGGCTCCCCAGCAGGCCATATTGTGACTGAAACTGGTTAACTGATAAGCAAGGCCTAACTACCACAAACAGCAGCAGATGAAGGGGTTTGCCTCCAGCTTCTGGAGGGCCTGAGGCTCCTGTTAGGAAAGACAGTGAGTATTATTTTAGAAGCATCTGGAGCCCCGTGTTCAGAATGGGCCTTTTCAGTTGCTCTGGGTAGAGTAAATCAGTGAAGAAGGTTTTCCAACAAAAGAGCTCACTCTGAGATCCATGACAGATGGGGAACATCCCACATTCCAAAAATTTCTCCCTTACCTTTGGTAGGCAGAATTTGCAGGTTGACATAAGTTTTCTGGGCTATGAAGTGAGTCTTGGAGAGTCCACTAAACATTCATAACATATGCTGAAAAACATATGCTTGCTTCTCTTGCAGAGGACCTAGGTTTGGTTACTAGCACCCCCTTAACAGAGGTTCAACACCATCTCTAACTCCAGTTCTAGGGCGTCTGACTCCCTCTTCTGGCCTCTGTTGGTACCAGGCACAAACATGGCACATACATAGACGCAGACAAACACACACAGCATGTAAACACAAACAAACGTGATCTTTACTGTTGAGAGTGTGTGGGTGTTGCAGTGTTCCTGATGTTTTGAAGTTTGCATTGGAGATATCTTATTTGCCTTAACTATCCTGTAACCCTTGGCAGGAATGGGCAGGGTACTGGACTGTGGGGACTGCTGTGTCCACACCCAGTAATGGAGAAATGCCCAGAGAGAAAGATTAGGACAGAGAACGAATCCGAACGCTATCTTAGTGGGAAAGGCTTCCTTTAGGATCTAGTCACTATTTCATAGATGAGAAAGCAATCTGGGTTAGCTTTTAACCGTGTCTTTATGTATCTGAGGAGCAGCCAGCAGGAGGCTGTGGGAACTACCCAGAGCCCAGGCAGGAGGTTAGCTGTGTGTGGCCAGGAGGCATGTCTCGTAGAACTGGTGCATTTTAGGCCTGGTATCCTGCCTAAAGAAGTGGGTACGAGAAAATGCTTGTGTGAAAGCCTAGGGGAGGGAGTGATGTGCAGCAGATGTGGCTGGTTTCAGTGACTACCGGGTAACATCGGTAGGGACAGCCCGGAGTGGAGAACACGCACTTATCTTGGTTTGTAATCACATAGAGTCTACTTCCTGTAACTTGCTTTTTTTTTTTTTTTTTTTTTTTTTGAAAATTTGTTCCCTTCCCTTGTGTTCATTTTGATACGATAGTCTTAAAATATTTTTAAAACAATAGGGCATTTGGATAAAATGCCCTATTGAATCTGGTCCTAAGTTAAGGGATCAAAGAAAACTTCCTGGCAAAGCTGATGTCTGAGTTTTTAGAGGATCATAGGCAGTAAACAGGAATACAGTTGCTAAGGAAAGGACTGTGAGTACAGGGAAGTGAAAGGGCAAAACCACATGAGATGTGGTGAGGAGAGACGCGAGAAAGACGAGTTCTGGTGTGGCTGGTATGTTCACTGGGAGTGGTGGGAGAGCGGTTTCAGGGGAAGGAGAGATGACACTAAAAGCAGAGAAACCAGTTTGCAAGCTCAAGCAAGAAATCGTGGGTGCTTGGCTTAAGAGTAACTGCCAAAGGCTAGGCATGGTGGCACATGCCCTTAATCCCAGCACTCGGAGGCAGAGGCAGTGGGTCCCTGAGGGCAGCCAGGGCTCTGTAGAGAAACAGAGAAACCCTATCTCAAAATAATAGTAATTAAAAAGAAAAAAATAGTGACTGCTGGTTAGGAAAGAGGGGAAAGATGGACAGAACTTCAGCAGTGGCAGGTGATAGGAGTGGAGGAGGAGGAACAGTTGATGTGACTCTTGAGATTTCAGGTTGGACAGCAGGCTGTGCGTTAGAGCAGAACGACAGGCCAGCGTGGCAGATGTGTGAGAGGAGTCAAGACTGGATCCAGGAGTTAGAGGTGCTGCTGTAATTGATGATGATGGACATTGCAGTTGTGGTCATTTCCAGACTAGATGTGTAGACCAGAAAGAAGCCTGACAATAGAGATGACCAATGTTTAGGGGTACGGGCTCACATTGGGGATGAAGGTCATACAGGAAGATTTGGAAGAAAAGGCAGGATAAAGTCCAACCTAGCCCCCCTTCCGGGGAGCTATGAGCATCAAGTGCTGAGTGAGTCAGTGTTTGACGCTGGCTGACAGTGTTCTGTGTGCTCATTTTTGCAGTTAAAGCCTATGTTTCTTGATGACAGTATTGCCCCTTGTAGTTCTGACACATCTAGGCTGGCAGGTGCCCTGCATATTTTTGGGTTAACTGGCCAACCTTATTCCACCTCTGTATTCCATCTCATCAGAGATGTGCGATAAGCATAGGGCAATCTCTTCACAGTCTATCTTTGTGGTCAGCTGTAGACCTGTTATATAAAGGAAGGTCTATTGCCAGCAACATAGACTTCAGCAGGTGATCTGATCACGTTGAGGAATTTCTTCCAGTAACCCTGACCCAGGACAGGGCCTGACCATCTGCCTGTCCCGCTCTCAGGAAGTGTTATGCAGTGGGTGCTTTTGGAAATGGATTTTATTGGCTGTATACTCCAGTAGCGTTGCATGAAAAAGCCGAGCCCTTACAGAGGATTGCTAAGTGTAGAGAAAACCCGATGTGATCTGGGCGTTGGCTGTACGTGGTCTCTGTGTCCCAGTGTCACAAAGCAGTGCTTGCAGTCCCCATGTGCATTCTGCTTTTAGCTTTCCCTACTGGGAAAGTGGAGGCCCTGGTGTCTACTACAGTTTCCTTCGTCTGTGTGCGAGTGTGCTCATGTGCCACAGCATGCTTGTGGAGGTCAAAGGTAGTTGTGTCTCTTTGCACTGTGTGGGTCTTGGGGCTCTAACTCTGGCTGTCAGACTTCAGCAACCGCTTTACTTGCTCTCCGTAGTGTGCCTGTAGAGGGGAAGGGGAAGGTAGGAGGTCATTCAGAAGCTGAGAGGCCTCTCTTTCATTATGAGTGCTTTTTATTTGCCTCTTGCTAATGATAGAAAAATGTTTTGTTTCTTCCCCCAGTCTGGTAGGTGTAGAACAGAGCTTTCTTTCTGTCTTAAAGAGTATAAGATGAAGTGCATAGGGTTAAGGAAAATACCCCAAGCCATGTGGGAGGTATTCTCCCAAAAATAATATGTTGCTCTCCTCAGCTCTCCCCAAGAGGAGCGCATATATATTTTAGAAAGAAAGAGAAAGAAGAAACCTCACTTTGCTTCTTGTCTCACTGGCCGGCGTAAGGAGAGAAAGCAGAGTTTAAGACTTAAATCATTTTTCTCTTTACCTTAATGGAGAAGGGAAAAATACCACATGGGACTGAAAGGGAAAAAATAGTGACCTAATATCCAGATAGCAAAATATTCCTGATGAAAGGAGCCCAAAGGAATACAATAAAAGAAGAAAGTTTCCGTGCCTGAAAACCAGCACTGGCCCTAATCTTAAGCCACAGGTGCCAGGCTTGTCTGCCAGCATAGAAGCTTGTCCTGAGAACAGCAGTAGGGTGCACAGCACTGGGTACTGGGGAAACAATCCTGGCCCCTCAGGAGCCCTACAACTTAGAGACCAGAGACCACCTGTGAAGTCGCCAAGTGGGACTTCACACTCCGGCATTTGGCTGGGTAAGCCCTCAGCTCTGGTTGGCTGGCAGCAACGGAAGCCAGACACCACGAGCCAACTCTGTAGATGAGACCCAGCAGTGTTAGACTGGGGCCATTGTGCAGAGCATGATATTCACTGAAACTCCAGGCAAAAGTCTTCCCTAATGTGAGCCTTTAAAAAAACTGGATGGAGTAGCACAAAGTGAGAGTCCCCCCAACAGGACGGATCTTCTAACCCAACCCTCAGCACACAAAGCTAGAGAGTTACAGGCGTTTAACTCCATCAAACGGACACCTGGAGCCAAAACTCCTGCCGTCTCTGGTCCCCTTCCAGCCCACTGAGCTGTCTTCTTCTCTGGCTTTATTTCTAAGGGAAGAATTTGAGCAGCGGCTAAGTAAACGAGGGTAACATTCTGTTTAGGGCAAATGAGTCTAGAACCCGTGTTTTAATAGGAGGGCTACCTTATCCCTCTCTTGACTGAAGGCATTTTGGGTTGGCAGAGCAGATGCAATGCTGCTGACATCCAAAGGCCACAGATGCCGCCAAGCTCCGGCCGGCCACACGGTACAGCTTACAGGAAAAAAGTATGTACCTCACAACATGCATTGCAAAATGGTATAAGAAGCTGCAGGTGAGAAGCCTTGGGCATAAGCTTTCCCTCTCAAAGATTACCTAATGTTGAGGCTGGTGATACTTGCCTGTAATCCTAACTTCTCTGGTGCCTGAGGTAGGAAGATCAAAAGTTCAGGATCTGATTAGAGTGAGGTCAAGGCCAGCCCAGACAATTCTTGTCTCAGAATGAAAAGCAAAAACGTGTGTGTGTGAGTGAGTGTGTGTGTGTGTGTGTGAGTGTGTGTGTGTGTGTGTGAGTGTGTATGTGTGTGTGCGTGTGTGCGCGTGCGCTCTCCTACGCCCTCGCCCTTGAGAACTGAAATTAGAAACGAGGAAAGGCCACCTATGGTGTGGGGCGGCATAGAGGCATATTAAAAACTGAGGCTTTCACCCAGTAGTAAGAATGAGGGTAGACCTCTGATCACATGCCTTCAGTCCCAGCACTTGGGAGGCAGAGGCAGGCAGAACTCTGAATTTATCCCTAGGACTGAGGCTGTGTTCTGTCGGTGGCGCTGTTAGCTAGCCAGAGTGGTTGTAATGACTTAAACTCATACCAGCTTGACTCCGCATCCCTGCCAGCAAGCAGTACCAGTATCTGCCACTGTGGTGTGTGACAGAACCTCTTTGTGCCTTTATGCACATCTCCTTAGTGGCTAATGAGGTTGAGTGCTTTTCATATGCCCCTTAAGTAAAGGGGCCCTGTGAGTCTCTTGACCTGTGTAGCTATTACTGATTAGTAAAGATTTTTAGGTCTGATGTAGCTATTGCAGTTCTGAGTAGGGTATTGCAATATTGTTGAATGACTGAGATCAGTGCTCGGTTAAAAACATGCAGGACTGTATACAATGACAGACAGGGGAGTTGTGCCAGGGGAGGGGCTAGCAGTAAATGCTGAGTACACTCGGATGTACAGAATATAGAATAACTGATAGTTCTCCTAAACAAAAGCTTCACCAGGCAGAGGTGTAGGTTCAAGGTCATCCTTGACTACAGATTGAAAATTGAGGCCTTAGAGATCAGAATGTCCAAATAAATAAAATACAGGACGTACTCACATTTGAAATGGATTTATTATATTACACATCTTTCTTTCTCCCTCCTCCTCTCTCCCCCTTTCCTTTCTTCCTCATTTCCCTTCCTCCCTGGCAGGGCCTCACATATCCTGTCTAGCCTGGGATTAACTCTGTAGACCAGGCTAGCCTGGAATTCAGAGATCTGCATACCTCTGCCTCATGAATGCTGGGGTCAAAAGCATGTGCCATCACTCCCTGCTTATATTAAACACCTTGTAATCCAGAGAGGGAAGTGTATTCACAAGGACACTACCAAAACGCAGATGGTAACGGAAATGGAAGTAGTTCTAGAGGCACTAAAATCCTTCCTCTCCAAAGGTGCCATTAGTGTTAGCAAAAACATGAGATTGTCCACGTTAGAGATGGTGTGGTGGGGGAATACAAAACTCTATGGCAAAAATAGGAAATAATGAAAATTAGAAGCAATAAACATGGAAAACCAAAGGTCAGAAAACTAAATGTTATAAATAGGCTCAGCCCCCTCCCCCCAGTGACTTGCAGGTTCGGTGTTATCACCAAGAAGGCTGTTGCAGCTCATTTTGCTGCGGGAAGCACCATGCATTGCTTGCTGATTCACAGTACATGCAGCCCATTATTTCAGCCCTGCAGAGTGGCATCTCCCTGGCCTGGTGGCGCGGCATGGCCTGCAGAGGGCTCTTGCGGGGTGCTGTAATCCTGGCTACACTGTTGTGAAATTCTGCGGGTGTGCTTGGCAGGGCCGGCAAATCTAAGTGACCACCAGAGCGATCAGGGCTAGCTTGTCCGCTTGTCACATCTGCACTGAGGTTTGTGGTGTGGGCTAATGAGCTTCTGGATGCTTGTGTCTCCTGTGGACTGCAAGTAAGATGAAGGATGTGTTTAGCTTAGGTGACACTCCTCCACCCCCACTCCAGGGCTTCCCATCACTCCCTCTGTTAGCGATGCCATTTTCCCCACCAGCTTAGGGTAGTGAGAGCCGGGTTAGTGCTTTTATAAAGTTACTTTGTCCCTTTTGCATCCAACAGTCATCCTTGGGATTGCCAAAGCTGTTCAGGTCCCCATGATCTTTGAATGGATTAATTTTTCATTGGTGATGACAGAGTAATGGTTTTGTCATTCTGTCTGTCTTTCTTATATTTAATTCCTGGATTTTTCTGAATGTTAGCAGATTTAGAAAGCATTTTCTCTAGGTGAAATAGTCCAGTCACAGAAACATGGTTCCACTTAGGTAAGATATCCTACAGAGTCAGCTTTGCAAGTTCCCGCTTCTCCACACCCTTGACTCTCTGACAGCCATCACTCTGTCTATTTAAAGTGTCCTCAAAAAGAACGTGCTCTGACTCAGTATTGAGACAAGAAGTTACTATGTACGCGGGTCAGAGCCTTGCTGCATTCTCCGGGGACCTGCGTTTACATCCTAGCTCTCAGGTTGGGTGGCTCACAACTACCTGAAACTCTAGCTTCCGGGGGCCTAATGCCACCTTCTGGCCTTCTTGAGTACCTGCACTCATATTCCACCATCACTTTTACAAAGACACTTGATGTTTAGCAATACACAAGTGGACACAGTGTACGTGGTGGTGAAAAGTGGTGACCTATTTATTTAGCTCACATTGTTCTCGTTGTTCTCTATATGTACTGATAGATGTGTCTCTTTAAACAAGTCTAAGCTTTTTCAAAAAGCTCAATTTCTAATGATACAAAGGTGTTCCCATGGTTTAGAAAGCAGTTTCCCCCCCTTTTTTTTTTTTTTTTTTGTGCCTGCAAACATTGTACAAAAAAAAAGCCAATGAAATGTTTTTTTCTGTGGCTGTGTGGTTTCATCAACTAAGCCCTCTCTTCCAGTGTCTATTTAATGTCTGTTTGCTGCAGTTGCCTTCTTTCGCTCAGGTGCTCCCAGATTTGACTAGTTGGAGGCACATTCAGGCCAGCTCCAATGCTCTTTGGACATGATTTAACCTTGCCCACTCCCCAGGCGTGTTTGCTATCTGTGTGTGTTTGCTTTTTATACAACATGTTCAGAATACATGCTGTTACTCTTCTGGCCTTAGATCTTGAATCTTAGACCTTCCTCTAAGCCCGCCTGGTCTTTTGGTGGATAATATTACAAGTCAGAATAAAAGAGCTGGGAGTGTCCACAGCTCTTGAGAGTGTTAGAGCGTTTATTCTGTTTCAGTGAGTAGACACTAAGTTCGCAGTGATTGCTGTCGTTGGGCTCTTGATGGCCTCCAAGGGCCCCTGTGATGAAGGCTGGGTTCCTAGCTTGTGCCGCTACTGGGGGAAAGTGGAGCCCCTAGGGGGTGGGCCCTAATGGAAGTAAGTTAGGCTGTCGGGTGTGCACGCGTGTGACCAGACTCCTCCTGGGAAGATGCAGCACAGTCAACTACTCACCCCAGACAGGGGTCTCAAAAACAAACCCAAACCCGCCAGTGTACAGACACCACTGACATCCAGCTTAGTGGCCCAGTGAGTCTTCTTGGAGTTACATACAGGAGTATGGGTAAAGGGTTACCTACAGGAATAGAAATGACTCTGACAGCTGCATCCAAGGCCCAGCCCAGCATGGTCGGTGTCGCTCACGAAAGCTGGGAACGCGCAGCACAGCACACAGCCTGCAGACAGCCCAACAGGGTAGAGAGTGTCGTTTCCAAGTGACTCTGGTCTGAGCCTCTCCCAGCAGCAAAGCTCGTTTCTGCTGCTTTCAGGCAGCTGTTCTGGTCTCAGAGCCTTCTTTGCAGTGCAACCCTGGCTCTTACTGCCTGCTCTAGCAGAGGGGCATAGTGAAGACAGTAAGTTTCAGGGACTTCCTGAAGCTAGTTTGATTTGCTTACTTTCCTGCTTCGAGAGCCTCCCTGCAGGACCCACCTCCTTCCTCCTCTCTGCTTCCTAGCTACCGTACATAAGGAGAACAAGCCTATGGCCTGCATTCCCACTGTGATACTTTGTGCTGCCACAGGCCCAAACATAAGGGCAAAGTGACCATGGGCTAAAATCTTTTGACCCCAAGAGCTAAAGCAAACCTTTTCTCATTAGAAGTTCGTTAGCTCAAGTGTGTAGGTCTCTGTCATGTTGAAATGCTGAGCAATACATCAAGCATTTGCAATTCAAATTAAGCCTCGGGTTTTCACATAACTTCATATTTATAGTATCTCTTAATACTAATGTTAATGCCTAATTCAGGAACCTATAAAAGTTGCCATGTGTAATGATGTCTATGTAAAACAAAATCGGGCCAGTGGAGTGGCTCCGTTTATGTACCCAGGCTTGCTTCCAGAACCCATGCCAAGGTTGAGAGAGAACAGACTCCATAAAGCTGTCCTCCCACCTCAATACGTGTGTTGTGGCACATATGTGCACACACAAAATACATTTTTAAGGCAAAAACTGTAAAGTGAGATATTTATATAACAAGAAATGGGCACTGTTGGGGTTTATGTGTGTACACACAAGTTTCATAGTTAAACATACATGTTGTGTCAGACTTCTTTTCATTAATGTTCATCCCCACATGAAAACATACTCAGGAAAGGGCACACTTACAAGAAATGGTGCTTGTAAGACACACCTGGGCTGTGTTGTCAGCTGTGGCCTTGGCTTTTCCGGGGTGTCTTCCCTGTGTTTCGGCAGCCCTCCCAGAGAAACCTGACCAGCCGGTTTCCAGATAGGCTTGGTTTGGGGCATAATTGCCAGGCTTCAGTTTTCAGCTTCACCTTGGACGTCTCCTTCCTTCTCTGCAAATTGTGTAAGTTGAAGTTTTCTGACGTGGGGCAGAAGGCAGCCACCAGAGCTACCCAGGTGTTCAGTTGCCTTGCAATACCCTGTAGTCAGTTCATTCCTTTGCATTTCCTCTACGTAGCAGAAGCTGGAGCAAAGCCCAGGAGCTCTGTCGTAGTCTCACATTCTGTTTTCTGTATGCCATGATGTAGCTGTCTACTAGCCCCTATAAAGAGCGTTCAAGCCACTAACTCCAACCCTCATGCTCTCGAGGCTGCTCTCTCCCAGCCTCCACCATGCTTCCTCTGCCGTCTTCTGTTTTTGTATGGTTCAAAATAGGGTGTATGTGGAGTAAGTCATTTTTTTCTCTAACTGTGGTTGAAGCCATTCATAAAATGCTGAGGACTTGGTACCTGACAGCTCCTCTGATCCTCAGCTGCTCTGTAATGTATAACTATCATTTAATTGCTTGGAACTTAGGAAGGTTGTGTAAGTTGCTCACAGCCCCACAGTCGTTGACAGAGCCTGAACAAAAGCAGCCTGTTGAGTTCATGAGCCTTTTATTTTGCACCCAGAGGCATAGGGATTAGAGAGGTTGGGGACGTAGCCACCACTGTTGCCCAGGCTCTTGTCCACAAGATCCATATTTGTTCTCATGTGTATCACTAGCAGTTACATAATAGAACGATCCTCTCCTTGATGCCTGGCATGTACAAGGTGCTCTGGGAAAGCCTAGTAGGGCCTGACAAGATACACAGCCTATCAGCTAGGCCTTACGGATGAGCTCTTGAGCTGAGGCGATGGCTCAGTGGGTAAAATGCTTGTTGGGTGAGCATAAGGGCCAGCACTGGGGTCCCCAGGACCCACATGAAAATCTGTAGCCCCAGTAGTGGGGTGAAGGACACAGGTGGCCCATGGGGCTCACTGGACAGCCAGTCTAGCCAAAAAGGTGAGCTCCATGTTCAAAGAGAAATATTACCTCAAAAAAAAGGGGGAAGTCTATGGGGGTGGCTCAGTGAATAAAGTGCTCACAGTACATGAGGGCTGGAATTTGGGTCCCCATAGCCCACACAGATGTGCATGGCATCATACCTGTAATTCTGATACTCCAAAGGGTGACCAGGGATCCTGGAGCAAGCGAGACCAGCTGGATTGGCCAAGTCTAGGTTCAGTTTTGAGACTTTTGTCTTAATGAACTTGAAGATGGATCAAGGAAAGATGCTTGTTGGCCATCTCGAGCCCCTGAACACATGTGCACATCCATGTATCTGCCTTTGTGTGGGCATGCACGTAAGATATGCAGTATCGATGCTTGTCCGACACACGAGCAGGTGAGCGAGTGCATGCTTACGTATGCACACGACACATTTAAAAGAGAAACGAAGGGAGGTGCCATTGTCCCCAAGAAAGCACTTAAGGACGCAAGGGCCTGTGCGGGTGTGTGGCAGGAGGCCGTGTTGGTGCTCGGGTGAGCGTAGGGGTTGTGCTGAGATGGTGGGGCAGTTTGCTGTGGACGCAGTGGTGAAATGTGTTCTGTCTGGCATCCTCAGCAGGAAGAGCCGTGAGCAGCCCTCTGTGTGGGGAACGTCACTGTGGTTAGAAAAGGGAGACGGTCCTAGAGGCTGGAGAGCCACCAGAAGCCTCTGCTCCTTGGCTAAGGGGCGGACTGAACTCGGTGTAAGCCTGCCATCAACATGGCGCTAGCATTGGTAATGACCCGCGTATACCTTCATGCTTACATATGTACAGATATGTAACGCAGATGTGTGTGTTATGTGTAACATTGGAAGCATGCCCCCCCCAAAAATACCTGGAAGTCATTTTCTGTACATGAGTCTAATTCCAGCTGCGTACTAAGCCAACATAGGGTTCAGTAATCGTCCTTGGCGGTGGGACCGTAGGTTACCTCTGCAGAATTTCCCATCACAAGCAATGGTACATGAACATTTGTGTCCCATCCCCCATCCCCATCTGCTTCCCCACCCTAACCCCTGACCTTCAGTTAAGATGACTCTCTGTATAGCCCACAATGGCCTGGAACTGGCTGTGTAGCCCAAGCTGGCCTCAACCTCAAGAAGCATTTTCCTCATTCTCCTGAGTGCTGAGCTGACAGACACGTGCAGTCACGTGGGGCTCGTGCCCACATGCAAACACAGCCAACTTCCTGAACATAAATTCTTTAAAACTGGGCCAGACCAGTCGTGCACTTGTTCTAGCCTGTGGCTGTGTGGCTTCCTGGGCACGGTCTTGGCAGAGGCTTTGACAAGCGACCCGTCGGAAAGGAGAGGACTGCTGAAGCCGCCTGTAACTCTCTAAGGAGCACCCCCCCCCTCCATTTAGTCACTGCCCTTCTGAGCTGTGGGAGAGCTTACGTATTAAGGAAATTAGTGTGTTGTTATAGATACTTCTCCCTGGTATGAATTCTTTTCTTCAGTTTGACTTCTGATTGTGATTATTGTAAGGGTCCCTCTAGTTAAGTTTATCAGGGTCTTTCCTTTTAAGTCAGTGGTTAGTGGATTTTATGTCATGTTTTGAGATATTTCCTACTCTGTGATTACTTGAATAAGCTTCTGGTTTTTTTTGTGTTTTTTTTTTTTCAGGTAATGTTTTAAAAGTCTATTATAAGGTGTGTGTGTGTGTGTGTGTGTGTGTGTGTGTGTGTGTGTGTGTGTG